>NC_140517.1:4164780-4239780 GCF_964339955.1 Pipistrellus hanaki | reverse complement strand
GGGATCTCATGTCGACATTCCCCCAAGGGCAGGCCAGGGTGTAGACGTGGGGTGCTGTCAGGGTGGGAGTGGGACGGGCTGGTGGCCACCTCTGTCATCATGGTGGTCAGATCTCCCAAGAACCTGGGCGAGCAGCGTGTATGTGAACCACTGTGATTTTTAAAAACTTTTCATCGAGGCCTAGCACACGCACAGGAACGTGCACGCATCTGACTTATCCAGCCTGGTGGGTTTTCTTAAAGGGCACACGCTGTGGAACCGGCCCCCAGATCAGGAGCAGGTGACCAGCACACACTTCGAGGTCTCGCCTTCCGTCACTGACCCCAAGGGAACCACTTTCCTGACTTTGCTCCGATCTTTAACACTGCACAGAGTTAACCATACCGCTCTCCGTGGCTGGTTACTTATTTACAGTGACACTTCCAGGCACATAAAACCCAAGACGGGTGCAGGGGCAGGTGGGCAGGGCCCAGGGAGCGAGGGGGCGGCGTGTCTGCTCCCCCGAAGGTGTGTGCAGGGAGCAATCAGAGTGACAACGCGGCCCCAGGGGCGTCCTAAGTGCCTTCGGAGGCGGCGGCGGGAGGAGGCCAGCCGGCCGGGCAGGCGAGCTCGGCTGGCTTATTAAAACGACTTTGATCCCTGGCCGCTTTGATATCCTGGGTCTTATAAAGAATTCACTTTCAGGAGTAAATATAGGTAGTTCAGAGAGATTTTATGACATACCGTACAGGCTCCTCTTCCAGAGACGCGTTTAATGACGGGTGGGGAGGGCCGAGGCGATCGGAGCTGGGGGAGACGGGCCGGCCTCGGCCTTGCTGCCCACCAGCCGCCCAGCCGGCCCGGCACGAGGGGCTGGGCCCAGGCTCACTCCCACCCCCACCTTAGGAGCCACAGTCTGCACCGCGCCGGCCTCTCCACCCCTGCTGGCCAGGAGGTGGGGACCCCGAGGGTGGGGCTGAGCGAGATTCTGTAGCATTTCCAACGCTGCTGGTTGGCAGTCCGCTCTTGGGGCATCGAGGGGAGATGATCCCCGGGGTCTCCCCCATGCCTTTCCCCGAAGGTGAAATGCACGTTCCTGTCTGGGCCACTCAGAGGGTCCTCAGTCCAGAATGATTCCCCAGCTCACGGGTTCCAGGATCTGGCTCATCCGGAGAGAGGGCCTGGTTTAGGGTGATCGCTCAGAAATGGCGAGGGAGATTATGACTCTACTAAAGGCCCAGAGCATGAAATTCGTGCACGGGTAGGTGCCCGAGACCTGGCTGGTGATCAGGGCTGATCTGTGGGGCGACTGGTGGGGTGATTGGGGGGCACCTGCCTTGGCCAGGCTGGTGCCACCCACTCGCTGCCCTGCCCCTCACCACCACCGCCGTTAGCCTCCTTCTGTGGAGTGACCAGTGGGGCAATCAGGGGGCCCTGCTGGCACCCAGCTTGGCTGGCCTGGGGCCGCGGGCTGGGGGCAGCTCCTGCATTGAGCATCTGGCCCCTGGTGGTCAGTGCGCATCATAGTGACCGGTCGATCCACCAGTCGTTCCGCCCTTCGGTCGATTTGCATATTAGGCTTTTATTCTATAGGATTGGGTTGCCTCTCAGTACGGAGACTCAGCAGCAGGTGCCTCTGTCACAGCTTCTGTTTATCGGTACCTCTGCGTACTGGGTCGTGTAGAAAAACTCATGAGGATAATGGGGTGTCGGCACAAAACCTCAGAGGACGTTGCCATCACCAGCACCATTGTCTGGATGAGAAAACCGAAGCTCCGAGAGACGAGGGGACACCTGCCAGGACCCAGAGCTGATCAGGGACTTGGCCAGCTGGAAGCCAGATATGGCTGCCGTCAAACCCAGTGCTTTCTGCTGCAGCATGTCTTCTCTAATGCCTCCCACCTGCTACACACACACACTACACACACACACACACACACACACACACACACACACACGTGCGCACGCACACACATATACACATGCACATACACTCGCATACACACACCACACACATACACACACACACGTTACACACACACACACCACACACGCACATACACTCACACACACATACACACACCACACACACATACACACATACACACATTACACACACACACACACACGTTGGGCCTGCCCTGCACCAGCAGAACCAGTTCTTACTCATCATTGACACTCCAGAGTCTAGCACCGGGGATAGTATACAGTGGCGATCCATCGATGCCTGCTAAATGAACAAACAACTAGGGCAAGCCCTGGGTGGAATTGCTAAATGGCCTCTGAGAGGGTCCGCGATTCGGTTGCTATTCCTGATGAGCCAGCCACACCGGCTCCTCCCATGCTTGCTTCTGGGTGTTATCTATGCACCCCTCTCCCTGGGGCGGACCATGGGCAACTCAGGGGAAAATGGTGGTTTTGACCTGGAAAATATCCCCCTTTTTCCAACACGGCCTGCTACCTAATCCCCAGATTGGATGAAGAGATGGGTTAGAGGAAAGCAAGATTTCAAAGCAGAAATGACTCCAGGACCGAGGGTATGTGCCATCCTGTCTTCACTCCAGCAGGCCCTCGGCACCCTGGCAAAGGCCTTGCACATGGTAGGAGCTCACATGAATGAATGAGTCTGTGTTGGCTATTTAAAACAGAGGAGAAATACAGCTCTCCCCAGATCCCCTCATCCCAAACACACACACACACACACACACACACACACATACACACACACACACATACACACACACGGGAGGCACCTGCTTGGAGGCTTAAGGGAGCCTGGCACCCATCGGCAGGGGACAGGAGTCCTCTGCTGTGCTTTCTTTCCCCCTCCTCCTCCTCCTCCTCCTCCTCCTCCTCCCGGCTGCTCTCCTTGCCCTGGAGCTGGAGCAGTGACTAATATTGTTTCCTGGCCTAAATAGATAATTGCCCTTCTGGCTGGATAAAAGCTGTCTCGCAGAGCCGAGTGAAATATCATTAATAAAGGAGACTGATTTACTCAGGAATTCCTCCTGAAGTGAGATTAATAAGCCATCCCCCGGCGTTAGATATAATCTTCAGTTCTCTCCTTCGCCGCATGACTTATTTCTGCAACAATTGCACTATTCCGCCATTAATCATTACGGGAGGCCAACAGTTTATCTCGGCTAATGGGCCCGATACACAAACACAACAACGCCCTCCTCCCAGCTGACGAGGGGGCTCGGGGGGAGAAAAATTAATCAATTGTGCGCTTCTTGTTAAGGAAATAAGCTCCCGTGTTATCTGGGAATCAGGGCATATACGCGCGGCGGTGTAAGTGAAGATGACGCGTGACTACAGATGGGTGCGCAGAGAGGGAGTACCGCAGTGCACACGGGCCTGCCTCGGAGATGCTGCGGGCTCGGTGCCCGCCCGCCTGCCAGCCCACCCCAATGAAGCCAGTGTGGCAATAAAGGGAGTTACACGCATTCCCCCTGCCCAGTGCATACAACAGTTATGTTTACACTCTACGGTAGACTATTAAGGGAGCAGTAGCATTATGGCTCAACAACAACATACATGCCTTCATGCTAAGGGAGGATAAATGGTGATGGGAGGAGACGTAACTTGGGGTCGTGAACACACGATACAGATTGCAGAGGATGCCTTATAGAAGTGTGCACGTGAAACCTATATAATTTTATTAACCAACCAGAGGCCCGAGGCACGGAGATTCATGCAAGAATAGGCCCTCCTTCCCCTGGCTGCCAGCACCGCCTTCACTCCGGCCCTGAGACGCATTCTGCTTCTCGCTTGGTTGTGTCAATTTGCATAATCCCTTCTTATTGGTTGTGGGCACCGCCATATTTTGTCTTGGCGTTAAGGTCAATTTGCATATTCCATCTTTATTAGATAAATTCAATAACAATTTTACAAATTAAAAAAAAATCAAAGACCATTTTATTGCTAAAAAAAAAAAATGCTAACCATCCCCTGAGCCCTCTTTGAATCACAATTTCTTGGATGGTGCAGGGCCTTGACTCAGCTCATTAAAAATGCAGTATCTGTGACGTGCAATAAAAGGACATCTGCCTGTATCTACATGGGTGTGGCTCGTGACCTTGAGTGCATTCACGTCATGAGATTTTGTGTATGTATATCGTGTATAAGGTGTGTCTGGGTGTGGATGAATCTAGGGTCCAAACAAATATATACAAAATGGCAGAGTTTGCAGATATATGGTATAGGATTACGTGCTAAGCTTTACATGTACACGGACATGTGGCATGGACCTGTGTAAGTGGAAATGTGCAGGGCATATGACTGTGTAAATGTGTATGCCCGTGTATGGTATTGTGTGTGTAAGTATGGAATGCATGATTTTTAGCATGTACGTGCCAACTAATGACTGTATGCTCCATAAAGGTTCACGACACACAATTGAAAGACAAATTCTTCAATCTAAAAAAAATTCATTACCAACCTGTTAACTTACCTACTTCTGCTCCTCTAAATTTCCTCCCTCCCTTCCTTCCTTCCTTCCTCCTTCCTTCATTCCTTCCTTCTTTCCTCTCTCCTTCCTTCCTCCCTCCCTCCTTCCCTCCTTCCCTCCTCTCTCCCTATCAATGTATCTATCTAGTCTTAGGCTAAACTCCTTGAAACAGAAGCAAGACAGGGCTTCCCACCCAGCGACCCATGGGCTGGGGAGAAGTAGATTTCCCAGCGTGTCTGCAGAAGGCGATCTCTGAAGAAAGGGGCAGCTGTGAGCCCTTAGCAGCCAACGCTCACGGTGCGGGGGACCTAGGAGTGGAACCTTCACCCCGAATGTACCTTTGGTTCATGACCCCAAACTTCTAGGGCTTACTTTGGGTCTCCATGGGAACCGATGGGCTTTAAGAACTCCAGAGCTGGACTTCAGAGCAACAGCCCTGGGGACCTTCATGCTGGATGGAGGGGCCAGGCCGTGATGGTCCCAGACAGACCTGGGGCACGAAGGAAGCCACCAGCAGGGCACAGAGCCCACAGCCGTCCCCGCCGTCCCTCCCTCGGCACGTGGGCAGCTCTGGCCATCGTCAGTGGCACCGTGCAGCCAAATGGGCTCCTGTCCCCATGGCCACAGAAACGCTGGTCCCAGGGGGAAGGAGAGAGGCCGGCGGGGTGCGTATTTATAAACCTGCCTCCCAGTCCCTGTGGCGGGCAGTGAGGCAGTGCCCGTGCGGGCAATGGGCCCTGGGCCTCAGCGCCGACAGAGCCCAGGCTTGTCTGGGCCGCCAGCCTGGCCCCCGGCTCGGGCAGGAGCAGGCCGGCAGCCCGCAGCTTGGGTTGTATCCTCGCCCCCTCCTGGGGCCGCGGGGGAGCCGGGCGGTTCCAGAGGCATTTCTGATGTTGTTTCATGAAACCCGAGTCCTGAATCCTGAATGATGGCCACGCTCCGGCCGCTCCACCGGGCGGCTCGGAGGAATGTGAAATGGGGCGATTCTGGCCACCTCGGCCCGCCGTCGCTCGGAGAATGCGGTGTCTGTCCCCGGGCTCAGAGGCGGCTTTTCATGTGCACATGCTGGAAGGGCAGCATCTGGGTTTGCAAAGCAAACTCCTCTCCTTCGGAGCTGGCTCGGGGGTGGCCCCCACTTTTGGGAGGGGAAGCCAAGCTTGAGAGTCCGGGGCGCTCCCCAGGGTGGCTCGGCGGCCTGATTTCAAAGCCCAGGGGTGTCACCGCTCACCCGCGCCACCTGTGGGCGTAGCGGTGGCTGGGCGGCCCCTGCCCGTGACAGTAGATCCAGCCCCACGCAGTGAGCGGCGATGGGCCTCCGTTTTTGGCTGACGTCAGAAGGAAAGACCTTGGTGCTGCAGTGTCTCCACACCGCCCTGACGTTTGTTAGAGTTTCCACCCGACAAAGAGAGAGCTCGGCCTTGAACTTGGACCTGGAACAGCCAAGGAGCGAGCTGGTTTTTGAGACTGCTTCCTATGTTCATGGTGCGCGTTCTTTATCACGATCTGCTATCCATGCCAAGCGGCATTGATTTTTCCATTTCTGGTAGCAATCAGAGGTTTCTTTTAAAAGTAAGTTTAAGAAATGAGTTGACTTAATGAGAAGCATTATAACCAGGAGTGGTCGAAGCTGTCAGTCACGTGAGGAGCAGGAGTGAGGGCAGCTGTCCAATGCTTAACTATGGAAACTGCGGCCTTTGGCTGGGTCCGCTGGCCGCTCTGAGGAGCTGAGCGCTGGGGGGCCTGGATAGAGCCTGCCTGGGGGGGAGAGGGGTCAATGGGGCCTGGACCTGCCCTTTGCCCTCAGAGGGGGAGGGCTCCTTCCCTGCACCCCCTGATTGCAGTCCCCACCCGAACAGCCAGCCCCCTCAGCCCTGAGCTGGGGTTCTAGACACTGAAGGGGACATCTAGCTGGAGGAGAGGCTGCTTCAAGGCCCCAATGGATCCAGGAAGCTGTAGTGCCTTCCTGGGTGAGAGTCCCAGTGTGAGGAGAAAGAAAAGGGGGGTGCAGAGGGAGGGACCCCCCCCACATGCATGCATACCACATATATACATGACACACATCACACACACATCACATCACATACCCACCAGACACACACACACATACCACACCCACATACCATATACATATGTGCACATATATGCACACACCACACACACATATCACATCACACACCCGTGTGCACACATATGTATACCAGACACATCTCACACACACACATACACACACACCCCATATACGCATATCACATACACACATCACACACACACAGGTACACACACACCCCATATACGCATATCACATACACACATCACACACACACAGGTACACACACCACATCCACACATCACATAAACACACATTCATGTGCATGCACACACGCAGCACATTCACACGCCGCACACACACACACACACACACACACACACACACACACTGCTTGCTCCCTCCAGGGACCAGCCCCCGATGCCGGTGCGGGTCAGTGGGGTGAGGAGGCCAGCCCTGGCTCAAGCCCGTTGGCCTCTGGTCCTCCCAGCTCCCAAAAGGGAAGGCACAGGGCCGGACAGAAAAGGTATTTGGCCTAATTATAGGGGCCGTCCCGGGCCTGCGCTGGCCAGCCCCGCCCGGCCTGTCCCCTGCCCGTCCACCTCCCCCTGTGCCCGGCAGCGCTGGCCAGCCCGCTTCCCGGACCCCGTGTCTGTCTGGCCTCCATCACCTGGCAGGGCTGCGGGCTTTGGAGTGGCTGCGGAGGCCGCGGGAGGCTGTTTTTCTCTCACCTGTCACCACTTATTTTCCCGGGCTGCTGGCCGGTGGCCCGGCCGTTTTTAACTAATGGGGATTAAATAATCCAGCTGGAATACCAATGCCCAGCGCCGGCCCCGCGGCCTCCATCAGAGTCATTAGGCCCTCAGCCCTCAGCCTGGCTGGCAGGCCTGCCCGGCACTGCACCGGCAGGCTGGGCGGGCAGCACGCTGGGGATTTTTATTGCCGCCTCGTTATAGCCATTATCCACAAACACAACCGCTAATGAGAGGCTGAGGAATTCGGGGAGGAACGGTTTCATTTGGGCGGGGGGAGGGAGCCATCGTCTGCCCTGAAATAGCCATGCCCGGCCTGAGGCCACCTCTCTCCATCTCCTGCACCCCTCATCCCGCACCCCGCACACCGCACCCCGCACCCCGCATCCCGGGCTCGTGGCGGGGGACCGTGGGCAGGGGCGTGGGGAGGAGCACTGGCGTCTGAGGAGGAAGGGATGCCCACATCTCCCCTGTGGGGTGGCAGCATCTCCTGCCGATGCCAAGGGCCCAGGTCTGCGTGAGGGCTGTGGGGGGTAACCCTACCGTTTGTCAGACAAACCAGGGCGCCTCTGAGAGTGAGATGGCTCAGCAGCTTCTCTGCTGGGCTTCAGCCACCGCCATCCCAGGTTGAAAAAAGCAAGGCACGCACCTCAGGTGCAAGGTTTCAGAGTGCGCCCAAATAGTCATCAAGGTAAATATTGTAATGCCCTATTTCTTTAAAAAGAAAAATACAGCCAAAACCAGTTTGGCTCAGTGAATAGAGCGTCGGTCTGCGGGCTGAAAGGTCCCGGGTTCCATTCCGGTCAAGGGCATGTACCTTGGTTGCGGGCACATCCCCAGTAGGGGGTGTGCAGGAGGCAGCTGGTGGATGTTTCTCTCTCACCGATGTTTCTAGCTCTCTACCCCTCTCCCTTTCTCTCTGTGGAAAATCAATAAAATATATATTTTTAAAAAATAATAAAATAAAAAGTAAAGCACATACATCAATAAATAAACCCATGACTATGAAAACCTTACATCCAGCCAGGACCCCGCAGGCTGGCGTGAGGACGGTGACGTCGGTCGCACCATCGCGGGGCAGAGCCTGTCTTTAAAAGGCGAATGCTGTGTTGACCGTGGGTTTTCCCTGAAGTCCGGTGTGTTTTAAAACATGGCGTGAGAATGGCATTTCCTCTGTCTCTCCGGCGGCCTCTGTGCGTGGACACACAGATCTTCCCTGATCGCTGTCCCTCTCACTTCCAAGCCTCTCTCCAGGCGGGTCCCTCATCCTCCACCTCTCTGTCTCTCCCCCCACTCCCCCTGAGTCCTCATCGGAGACGGAAAAGGCCGGAAGGCTGTAGGATCCCGTCTTGGCCATGCTGGGGGTGGGAGGGGGTCGATTCATAAGATGCTAGATGCAACGAAAATGCCCTTTATTAATGGAGTATTTGTTGCTTCTGCATTTTAGGAAGCACGTCTTGTTCACCCTCAAAAATAGTTTGAAACAATAACAATTTTACTTATTTGTTTAGACATATAATCTTTATTGATTTCAGAGAGGATGGGAAAGGGAGAGAGAGAAACATGCATGATGTGGGAGAATCATCGATTGGCTGCCTTCTGCACGCCCCCCACTGCAACCCAAGCATGTGCCCTTGACCGGAATCGAACCCAGGGCCCTTCAGGGTCCTTCAGTTCCCAGCTGACGCTTTAGCCACTGAGCCAAACTGGTCAGGGCAACAATTTTATTTCTTATCAACCATCCCCTTTGCAATGTCAAAATATACTTCACTTTAACAAAGGCATGTGGGGGAATTTTATTCACACACACACACACACACATGTTAAAAATAATAATAATTTGACAGCACCCCAAGAAATGTAGCCATGATCTCCGGGTGAGTTTCAGTTGGGAAATGTACCTTGATGTGTCTTTTGATTGTAAACATTTCCTGTAATATTGTTTATGTGATAGCTTTTAAAATTGTTTATGTGATAGCTTTAGACTATATAAACACCTAAAAATATAATTAAACATGGGAAATGCTAAGGGCTATCTAGAATATAGCCATGTGTGAATGTACATCTGTGAGTGTGTTGCAGCTGTGTACACATGCGTGTGCTGTACACGTGTGTGAACACGTGTGGCATGACCAGCTCTTGCTGTGTGTAGGCGGAAGGGGAGAGAGATGACGACCCGTTTCCCAGTATTGGCTCCCGGCCTGGGGCCCCCGTCTGTTCAGACAAAGGATGGCACCCTCCCACCCCCCAGCCTGCCAGCATAGCCACGGCCGTCTCTCCCGGTGACGCTGTGGCCCCGTGTCTGCGTGCACAGAGGTCAGCCCTGGGTTTTGGACACAATTGTGATCACCTCCTGGGCGACCGCCGAGACCAGCCGGCTGGGGCCAACACCTTTCTAAACATAGAGACTGCCATCCCGTTCGTCACCAAAGCCACTGACGCACCCACCCAGATGGGCCCACACGCCGGCGGGAGCCACTTATAGCCGCCTTCAAAGGTCCCGGGTGTGTGTGTGTGTGCAGTGCCCAGGCGAGGGAGGGTGTGACCCTGTGGCCTCTCAACCAGAGAGGAATCTTTGGGGCATGACATGTAGAGGCCGCCGGATCTGGGTTCGAATGCTCGTTGCTTCTGGAGCCTCTTTGGTTCCAGTTGGGAAAAGGGGATGTTACCGTCCTGCAGGGCCAGCTCCGGGGCTGGGACCTGGAGCTGAGCCCACCCCACCCTTGGCCTCTCCTAGGCCTTGTAGACGGTGTTGGATGAGGCAGGGACAGTAGGGGCACGAGCACAGTGGTGGGTGTGCGTAGATGTGCTTCCCATTAAGCTCCCTATGTGCTGTGTGTCTTTTTTTTTTTTTTTTTTTTTTTTTTTTTTTTACAGAGGGGAAGGGAGAGGGATAGAGAGCTAGAAACATCGATGAGAGAGAAACATTGACCAGCTATGTCCTGCACACCCCCTACCAGGGAAGTGCCCACAACCAAGGTACATGCCCTTGATCAGAATCAAACCCAGGACCTTCAGTCCATAGACAGACGCTCTATCCACTGAGCCAAACGAGTTTTGGCTGTGCTGTGTGTCTTTAGGAGAGTCACGCCCCTCTCTGAGCAGAATCTCGGTGAGCGACCTCCTGTTCTCCCAGACCTACTGTGGGGAGGGCTTGAGGCACTGGTCCCTGGTGTCCGCATGGTACAGGTTCATGGTGAGTCCGGTTGGTCCTCACTGCAGTCTAGTGGCCGCAGAGCCCGCCCAGCCCGGGGCCCCCAGAAGGGCTCGGAGCCCGTGGCACAGGGACGTGGAGAAGGCCCGGCTCCCCTCCTCGGGGCACCTGCTTCCTGTTCTCACCAGAGGCCCAGGAGGCCCCATGCTGCCCACAGGCTCCTGTCAGTGCAGATTAACCCACTCCCAGGAGGAGGGACTAAGGCTGCTCCGGACGCACTGCCTCTCAGAGAGACGCCAGCAGGGCGGCGTGGCATGGGTGGCACCTCAAGGGCCCCCGGGGATGTCTAGGAGCAGAAGCCCCTCCTCAGAGGCCCTTGAGTCTGAGGTCGGAGTTAACAGCCATGTTGCCCAACAGGCCCTGGTGACCATGATCCCCCTGCCCGCCCAGCACCACCAGGTGAAGGGAGGATGGGACCGGGGGGCGGGGGGCGGGGTTGGACTCAGGAGGACCCCAGCCCCATCCTCCTTGGGCAGAGCTGCTGGACTGAGGGGTGACGGCAGCCCTGCCCTCAGCCTCAGGACGTGGGCTGTGCCCGGGGCGGTGGCAGCCCTAGGCTCTGGAGTCAGAGGCCCACATCTGCCTTTTCCCTCCTCCCCAAATTAGCGTGCAGCTTTGGTCAAGTGCTGCCCTCTCTGTGCCTCAGTTTCCACATCTGCAAAATGGGATGGTTCTCCCGACAGCACAGGGTGGTGGGAGCCTGGGACGGGAGCCAGCACGCAGACAGGAGGTGGTGGGGACGAGGAGGGAGAGGACAAGGGAGTCTGGAGCCGGTGTGGGAGGCAGGCCCTCCTCTGCCAGCCGGAGCTCTGGGGCCGCTGCTCCTCCCCTGCCTGCGCTGCTCTTTGCCGTCAGCGACACCAGCTCTGGGCGCTGGATGTGTATTGGGAGTGATGGCGTGTCCCTTTGCATTCCGGGAGCTGTCGCTAACAGATGCTCCTCTGCCCAGGATTTCGGCTCCCTGCAGGCCCTGCCCCTCTCTCCGGAGAGGCCGGGAAGGAGGCACCTGCTCAGTGTGTCACTCCCATGGGGAGCTGGCTTCCCGGAAGGAAGGGCCTGTGGGAAGTGCTGGCTGGAAACGCGTCCAGGCAGCAGCCCCCACCTGGACCCCGCGCCCTCCCTTCCCAGGGATGCGGGGAGAGGCCAGTCCTTTCAAATCGGTTGGAATTAGCGCGGAGGGAAGAGCGAGGTGATGTGCCCGGCCTGGGATCCCGTCCCACGTGGGTCACGTTCGGGTTGGGTGTCGGGGGGCACGTTTCCTGACCCGTCACACGAGCTGGGAGGGTGAAATGTGCTAGAAAACATTGGACCCCAAACGCAAAGGATGAGGATGTTGCAACCACCCAGAGCCATCTGAAGCTAAAGGCGAGAAGACACCCTTGTTGACGCCCCTCTCCTGACTCCATGGCTTGCTGGGGGGCGGGGGGAGGGCTCCTCACGGCTGTGGGTGTGCCCTCCAGTCTGGCCATCCACCTCTGTCCACGGACTCCTCACAGGAGCTACCCCTTGACCTCCGAGCGACCAGGTATGGAGCTCACCTCTGCAGGTGTGGCCTCCAACAAGAGACAGGCCCAGAAGCAGGAGGGCCATTCGGGCAGGAGGTGAGGAGCCCAGGTTCCCAGAGCCTCATAGAGAGGCGGGGCCTGGGCTCCAGGTGGGCACGCCTCTCTGACCCCACCCTCCTCCAGTGGCTGTAGGGCACGGTTATAGGGTTAAGCCTCAGACTGACCTGCTGGCAAAGTCGCAAACCAGTCCCAGCTTGGAGGGCATAGCCCTCTAAGCATAACTAAGCTTGATCTTGTGACTGCTACCCAGACCTTTCCTGGGTAGCTAGTGGGCTGTGGGAGGGGCAGCAAGTGCTGCCAAAACAAGTGAAACTCACAAGAACATTGTAATTACCTTGTTTACCCCTGTTTATAAATAAAGCATCAGCTTTGCAGTCTGGATCTGTTCTGTGGCCTCAGCCAGGCACAGAAGATCCACCTAGGCACAGCTTATTCTCTTCGTCTGTCTTTTCTTCATCCTTCGCCAGCCCGGCTCAGGCTCAATGAACCCTTGGCTGTGCTGGTGTGGTGCACTTGGCTTCTTCTGGTTTGGGTAGAACTTGCCCACTGAATCCACAGGGGTATTTATTGTGCACCTACCAGGTGCTCGCAGTACGAACGACCCTGTTAACACGCACACGGACCATTCAGGAAACGGCTACAGGTTAAAAGCATGCGGCACCCAGAACAAGGTACTCCAAGTTCATGGGAAACCTCGGCAGGCCAGAACCCCAGCCTCTGCCTCGGGGTCGCCTCGGCCACCCCTTTCCCCTCACAGGCGAGCCCCAGGCGCTCGCACGCAGGGCTCCGTGGCTCTTACCGGACAGGCGATTCCCACAGCCTCAGTGATGTGGTTTCCAAGTCCAGAGAAGCGGCACCAATTAGGACGGGGGCAGAGGGGGTGTCGCAGCAGCGTGTCCCGTCAGGAAACAGAAAGGACAGCCCACATCCTGGCGGGGAAATGGGGGAGAAACATGGAGACGCAGACAGGAGGCTTGAAAAAAAACAAAACAAAACAAAACAAACACAAACAAGCTCCTTGGGACACTGGGTGCCAGGACACAGCCCTCTGCGTTGGGACGGAGGCGGGGGGTGGGGGGGGTGTCTCCCACACCTTCTCAGTGTGGTAAAACGCAGGACAATGAGGAATACGCGTCGCTAAGTCCTCCTCTAGAAACGGCCAGACGATGCTTCGAGTCCTCCAGGCCAGTGCTCGGCAAACTCGTTCGTCTGCAGAGCCAAATACCAACAGGACGACAATTGAAGTTTCTTTGGAGAGCCACATTTGTTAAACTTAAACTTCTTCTAACGCCGCTTCTTCCAAATAGACTCGCCCAGGCCGTGGTGTTTTGTGGAAGAACCACACTCCAGGGTCCAAAGAGCCGCAGGTGGCTCTCGAGCCTCAGTTTGCCTGCCACGGCTCTAGGGAAATAAGGACACGGAGGATCTGTGTTAGAAAACGTTCCCCTGGGACACAACACTGCATCGGGAAACACTGCACGTGGAAAGGGGACCCTCCGGTGATGGGAAAATGTAAACATGTGGGGACGCTCTGTGGCCCCATGACTCCAGGTCCCGGAGATGGGACAGGTCATGGTCTACTTTTTTTCATTTTTATTTTTGTTTTTCATGTATTGATTTTAGAGAGAGCAAGGGAGAGGACGAGGGAGGAGAGAGGGCCAGAAGAATTGGGGTCGTTCCTCGGAAAAGCGCTGCCTGGAATGCAGCCTGGCCATAAACCCTAATCAAAACCCGACTCTGCGAGGCCTCGGGAAGGCCCCCTCCCATGTGCCCTTCACTCGAACCCCCCACGGGAGCGGGGAGCTGGGGCAGGGCGCTGGGCAGGAGCCCTGGGTGGCTGTCACTGGGCCCCCGTGTCCCTGCTTCCGCCACGAACAGGGCCGGGATGGTTTTGTTCAGCCTCTCGAACCCTTCAAAACCTGCTCTGTTGCAAAGCCACGGACCCCAGCACCCGTGGCAGGCTCAGTCCTAAGGGTCATAGAGTGGAAAGAGTAGAGATCTCAGAATAGTGGGGGTGGCAGAGTTCAGTGTTTCTCCCACAGCCCAGGCCCCTGTCCCTGCCCCTGCCACGCACTAGCCACGCTCAGGCCCTGGGGAGGCAGGTGTCCTCGGTCCAGGCCACTTCCTGATGTCTCAGTTCTGTGGACACGTTCATGGCCTCGGGCTCTACATATGGTCCCCGAGCCCGTGGTTCACTGCAATGATCCCTTTGTCTGCGGTGCCAGGGCTGACGAGGGGTGACTGTGCCCATTTGGGCCCAGCTCGGAGGCCCAGGAGGGCCCCTCGGCTCTCAGACACAAGGCCAAGGCCAGGCGCGCACTGTCTGAGTTTTAATCAGCTGCCATCTGAAGCGTGCGGATCATGTGGTTCATGCAAGGTGACGGCTGACCCAGCCACTTTCTGTAATTGGGATCAAGTGCCCCTGTGGCGACTGGAGAGCAGGCTCTGGGGCTCAGAAGGCCTGCCAAGGCCTGGCCTCTCCACTCCCCAGGGACATAGGGGGCCTAGGCCACCTCCATTGCTAGCGCAACCCCAGCCCCCTCCCCTACCTACAGCCCAGGGTAGCCTCCTCGCCGAAGCTGCCAGGCCCGTGTGCTGAAGAGGAGGGGGTGGGGTGAGCTGGCTCCTGCCCCCACTCACCCACAAGGCAGTCCTCCCTCTTCCTCAGGCCTCTCCTCCTCTCCCTTCTCTGGCACTCTTGGCAAAGATACCAGCTTGAGTCAGACAGACCTGGGGTTCCAGCCCTACCTACTGGGTGGACGCCAGTCCCAAGCCTCCCTGAGCCTCAGCTCTCACATCTGAGCAATGGGCGTCTTTAGATCACTCAGCCAGTGTGACTGAGAGGATTAAAGAGATGATGGGCACCCATTGTCTGTCAGCCCCTCCTGCATGAAACGGGGAGCATAGGGCGAACCCACCCAACTCCCTAATGTAGCAACCGGTGTCCATGTTCCCTGTTCGCTCCGAAGTGCTACGCGAGTATGTCTTATTACATCACTAATGAAATTTGACATTATTAACAATGAGAGGCCTGGTGTGTGAAAATTCATGCACTGAAGTGGGGGTCCCTCAGCCTGGCCTGTGGCCTCTCACAGTCCAGGAGCCCTCAGGGGTGGGAGGTGACCCAATGATCAGGGGAAGGCAATGCCCCATCATATCTCTGCTGCTGCCACTGCCGGCAGCACAAGCCTTGGCCAGCCCTGGTTACCTGAGCCTCTGGCAGCCCTGGGCGGCTGGAAAACTGAGGGGACTAGAAACCACCATCTTTTGGCTGTAGGCACCACCGTCTTTGAGAGGAAGTTAATTAGCATATTCCCTCCTTATTGGCTGTAGGTGCCTCCATCTTTGAGGGTGGGGCAATCCATTAGCATATTTCCTCCTTATTGGTTGTGGGTGTTACCATCTTTGCAATTGTGTGAAGGTCAATTAGCATATTCCTGCCTTATTGGCTGTGGGTGTCACCATCTTTGCGACGGTGTGAGGGTCAATTAACATATTCCCTCTTTATTAGATAGGATAGTCAATGTCTTGTGAGGGTGGAACTCTGTGCGTGCAGCCCTATGCTAAATAAACACCTTTTCTTGCATTATCTACTTGAATCTTCACACCAACTCAATCCAGTGGGTGCGACTGTAATTGGGAAACTGAGGCACAGATAGGTTGAGGAACCTGTTCAAGGCCACATAGGATGGAGCAGCCTAGACTGGAAGCTGGATCTGACTGGGTTCAGAGCTTGCACCCCTGACGACTGAGCCCCCTGCCCTCCTTAGTGATGCACTGTTTTATACGGAGGCCCCAGGACCCAGCCTCAGGCCAGGGCCACCTGCTGTAGGCAAAGCCATGCTATGTTCCTGAGGGTCTGTTCAGCCCAGGTGCCATCCACTGCCCCACCCCCGATGCCCATCTCAGAGCCAGTGCCCCAAGGTGCTCCCGAGGGACACAGGGATCCTGGTTCCCCCAGCACTCCCTCTGCTGGCTCCCGCACCCCTCCCCTCACCCCCTCCTCACCTCCTTCCGTCCCAGGGGTCCCAGCAAAGGTTTGCCTCTGCCAGCCTGCCCGTGGGCTGAGAGCCAGCCACACCCACCACCTGCCTCTCACCATCACCTCTGGTGGTGCTGGTTCCAGTGGAGTTGGGCAGGATTTGGGGGCGAGGGTCTTGTTCCCATGAGTACCTCACCTCCCCTGCCTGGCCTCCGCCGTGCCTGAGAGGACGGGAAGGCGTTTAGCATTTTACAGATGCTGAGAACTTCGTGGAGAAAGAAAAACACACACCAGTCAGGTGGGTGAGGAAGCCCAGGGCAGTTCTGGGAGCCGGCGAAGGCCAGAGAGGGATGGAATTTGAATGAGGCTAGTACCTAACGGGCAGAATGCTAAACGCCTCGTGCCCTCTACATGGCATCTCCACTGCATCTTGTGCGGGAACCTGGGAACTGGGAAAGGGGCACCGGCCCATCTGGCGGTGACCTTGAGGAAGGTCAAGTGGGCTGCCGTGGCGAGGACCCACGCACCTGTTGTGCAAACGTGACCTGAGCACCTGCCATGTTGGAGACGCTGGTTCCGGCTCTGGGCTCTGCACGGTGAGGGGGACTGACGCTGTCCTCGCAGGCGGAGCTTCTGTAAGGGGCAATCACACCTTGCAAGAGGGCGGCTGGGTGGGCCACAAGGGCTCTCAGGGGTTCAGCTCTCTCCCTCCCACTCCCCCCGACTCCCTCCTCCTCCATCAGCTCCAGCAAAGTCATCCTACCCCTGGGCCTGCAGGTTGCAATCGCTGCCCCTGAGACAGGTGGCCTTCCACCTCGCAGCCCGGAGCTGCTCGGAGCCACACGGACCCCAGCCCCCCTCTCGGGAACTCGGTCCCTTTTCTGTGCCCCAGTCTCCTCCGCTGATTCACTGGTTTTTTGCTAGTCTGTGCCCCGTGCCTGCTTGCCAGCACCTCAGCACCTTTTTTTTTTTTTTTTAAATTGTAGTAAAATATTATACATGTAGCATAACTTTTACCGTTTTAACCATGTTTAAGGGTACCGTTCTGCAGTGGTGAGGACTAGTCTATTCACACTGTTGTGCAACCAATCTCCAGAATGTGCTCGTACCCTCAACAGCAACTCTACGTTCCCCTCCCCGCAAGGCCCCCGGCGACCACCTGTCCTATGAGTCTGATGGCTCTAGTCTAGGGACCTCATCAAAGTGGAATCACACGGGGTTTGTGTTGGTGTGACGGGCCAAGGTGCATCCGTGTTGTAGCATGTGCCAGACTGTCTGCCTTCTGAAGAAGGAACACTGTAACAGTCCATGTGTGGAAACACCACCTCATATGTATCCCGTCACTCATCACTCGCTCATGGGTCGCTTTGTCCTTCTGGCTCAGTGAATAATTCCCTGTGAACACGGGTGCCCACCTCTCTCCTCGTGTGTCTGCTTTCACTTCTTCTGGATATGTACCCAGAGCGGGTCAAACTGTGATTGTATTTCTTACTTTTTGATGAATACCTGCCAGCGTCTAAAGCTGAGCCAATTGGTATAAAAACACAGGCAGCTGAAACCGGTTTGGCTCAGTGGATAGAGCGTCGGCCTGCGGACTGAAGGGTCCCAAGTTCGATTCCGGTCAAGGGCATGTACCTTGGTTGCGGGCACATCCCCAGTGGGGGATGTGCAAGAGGCAGCTGATCGATGATTCTCTCATCAATGTTTCTAACTCTCTATCTCTCTCTCTTCCTCTCCGTGAAAAATCAATAAAATATATATATTTTTTTAAAAAAGAGCACACGCCATAGGTTAAAAATCTATCAGCCATCCCAGGAGGCCTTGCTTCTCAGGCTAAAGCCCCCGGAGCAGCTGCTGTCCCCGATCAGGAAGGACAATTTACAAGCAACGGCAAAACTCTGTGCCTCCTCCGCCCGGGACAAGAGCCACCCTTCGCTGCTCTGGCAGCGCGGGCAGGCCACGTCAGCATGGGAAGACGGGGAGTGTCACAGGCCATTCGAACTGAAGGGCCTGAGGAAGAGGCTAGTGGCTTGAACAGCCCGCCCACAGACAGCACGTGATCGACCTCCTCAAGGTCTTTGTAGCCCAGTGTGTCTCCACAATTGACATTTGGGGGCCAGGTCATTCGTTTTTGCTGGGAGTGGGGGCGGGAGGGCTGTCCTCTGCATTGTATGTTGAGTGACATCCTTGGTCTCCACCCATTCGATTCCCAGAACACCTTTCTTCCAATGTGACACTCAGAAATGTCTCCAGATATTGTAGCTGTCCCCTGGGGCTGGGGGTCCAGGATTATCCCCCCACACTGGTGTGTCTGGAGCACTCTTTGTCATGGCTCTCTGCTGTTATTTAGACTGTTATGTAGACCGTATACATTTGAGCGAAAGCCAGCTTGGGATCCCAAGGTCAAAAATATTTGTAGAGTCTAGCCAGTTTGGCTCAGTGGATAGAGCGCTGGCCTGTGGACTGAAGAGTCCCAGGTTCGATTCTGATCAAGGGCACGTACCTTGGTTGCAGGCTCCTCCCTGGCCAGGCCCTGGTTGGGGAGTGAGCAGGAGGCAATCATTTGATGTGTTTCTCTCACATCGATGTTCCTCTCTGTCTTCCCCTCTGTCTTCCCCTCTCTAAAAAAAGCAATGGAAAAATATCCTCTGGTGAGGAAGAGGAAGAAGAAGGAGGAGGAAGAGGAGGAGGAGGAGGAGGAGGAGGAGGAGGAGGAGGAGGAGGAGGAGGAGGAAGAAGAAGAAAGAAGCTCTGACAAGGACCGCTTGGTGCCGTGGGGACTCTGGAAGTTTCCTCTGGGGCTGCACTCGGGAACGGCCCTGAGAGTCCAGCCTCAAGACTGCAGGGGGCAGGTTTGGCCTTCGGAACACAAGTGGCTCTCCAGGGGCTGTGCATGCAAATTGCCACTGCCAGGCGCTAATTATAAAGGATCATGAATTATTCTTCGCTGCTCTTGAAAGCAGGTCTTCATCACAGCCTCCGTGGCTCCCGATGTGAACTGAGATGAATAAGCCTGGATTTCGGGGGGCCTCTGACAGGAGGTTCAACCCCACACGCACACAATCAAGCCAGTTACACCCGGGAAGGGGCTGTCCCCGAAGTGGGAGCAGGTGCCCTGTGACTCTCCCCCGGACCATCTCCCAGGTCCCAACCCAGCCCTCGGCACAGGCACAGGCAGTATGAGGAGAGGAGCCGGCTTCTCAGCAGAGCCTCTGCGCCCCCACTTCAGCCAGTACCCCAGCTTTAAGAGATCCTTGCCGCTGTTCAAACCAGGTACCCGAGGCCGAGTGCCATCAGGCCCAGGTTCGTGGCTAGACTTGGCTTGGTCTGTGCCATGCAGACCCTGGAGTGTTGTCCTTTCTTGCTGAACCCCGTGCCACCTAAATGCCAGAGCCGGATGCTCGGGGCTGGGTCACCCCCACTGACGGTGACCTTGCCCCCCTTGTTGTAGCCAATACCATGCGGTCCCAACCAGGACACCCTAGAGTCCTGTTTCCCATGCCAACCAGCACCATGGTCCCGGGCAGATTGAGCCGCTCTTTACAGAGTCTTAGGACTGGCAGGCACCCTCCCTATGGGACACGGATCAGCACAGACAGGGCATCGGGGTTGAGAGGCTGGATGGCATGCCCAGGGGGCAAGTTGTTCAACTTCCATCTCTCACGGGGCCGAAGCGCAGAGCCTCTGCCCGCAGGGCCCAGGTTCCAGGCCTGGCATGGCCGCTGGGCACCCTTGGCCGGGTCCCTTTACCTCCACACCTCGGATGCTTCACCTGTCAGTGGGGCTGATGACAGACCCAATCCCATAGGACTTTTGTGAGGAGCCAGCTGACCGATAGAAAGCCCTAGAAGGCTCCCCAGCATTCAGGACACAGCCCATACGTCATTGTCCCTGCCACGTCACCTCCAGAAGGCGCTTGGCGTTCCCTGGGCCTCGGTTTCCCACGGTGGGAGGTAGACACGGCAACGCCTTCTGCAGAGGGGGGACCAGATAAGAAAACACGCCTGGCGAGGCGAGTCCAAGGCCTGGCACCGGCAGGTGTGCGGTAATTGGCGGGAGCTATTTTTATGCGACTGACAAAGCCAGGGCCCCGGCTTCTCATTCCTGTCCGTGGTCACTGCGTGGTCTCCTCTCGCTCTTCTGGGTTGGAGGAGCTGTGTGGGAGACCTTTCTCACCAAAGGGTCTGGGCAAGGGGACGTCCGTCTATCAGATCAGCGTGTTGCGTGAGCCCAGAGGAAAAATATCCTCTGGTGAGGAAGAGGAAGAGGAAGAAGGAGGGAGGAGGAGAAGGAGGAGGAGGAAGAAGAGGAGAAGGAGGAGGAGGAGGAGGAGGGTAGGAGGAGGAGGAGGAGGAGAACAACAACAACAACGAGGAGGAGAAGGAGAGGAGGAGAAGAGAAGAGAAGAGAAGAGAAGAGAAGAGAAGAGAAGAGAAGAGAAGAGAAGAGAAGAGAAGAGAAGAGAAGAGAAGGAGAAGAAGATGGCTCTTTCCATCAGGTGGCAGTTTGGGTGGAAAGCAGTTAGGACCCTTGAGCAGATAATGCTCAAATGGCTCCATTTTCCTCTTTGCACCGCTGGTTTCTCACCCCTGAACGCAGTGAATTATCCGGGGGGGGGGGGGCAGTCTCCCCATGGCTGGGGCAGAGATGGTGCCTTCTGATCCACACCATGTCCTCTGGGGCCTGGACCCCACCTTGGGCCAAGGACATCAGGATCTCTAGGGAGGATGGGTTGAAGGGCTGCCCGGGAAGAACTCCCAACACCCACGACCTAACTCCCCAGCTCCCATCTCATACCCCTTTCCTCCTCCTCTTGTGCTTGGCCATGCCCCTCTCCTTTCCCCCAAAGAGCCAAGTGCAAGTTCTCCCGCCTGCTCCCAGGACAATGGCAGGTGCTCGGCCCCTAACTTGCTGTGTGACCCTGGGCCACTACTGAATCTCTCCGGTTCCATTTTCCTTGGAGAAAAGGGACTGATACTAATGGGATCGCCAATGCCATGCCAGGCCTGGAGCGGCCAGAGCAAACAAGGGCCCTGGACTCTCGCCCGGGCTGTGTGCCCTCAGACAAGCCGCCCCACCTGCCTGGGACGTGTATGGCACGTCTGTAAAGCAGGCATGACACACACACGGGCCCGTTGTTTGTGTCCCCAGCTATTTATACCCTGCCTGCTTCCAAAAAGGAGCGGAGACAGCTTGTAATCAGCCGCTGTGAAAATAGACATGGAAAAATCAAAGACCGGGAGGAAGGAGGAGGAGGAGGAAGAGGCCAATGGAGCGGCCACATCGACCAACATAGCGTCTGTGGTTCACCTGACCCTTTTTGCCTCGGGTCCCAGGAAGCTCGGGGCTAAATTTATTACGCCAGAATTAGCCCAGACAATTACCTGTTGGAAAGAAAATCCACGCTTACACGTTGTTCAAGAGACACGACCTTTATTTTTATTTATTTATTTTTTTCCTTTCCTGGAATTAAACTCTGAAAATAATCAGCCAAGATACCCGACCTCAGGAAGCGGTCTATAAATGCTAGCCTTCCCATTGATCCCCTCCGCACGTAGTTATTGTGCAAGACGCCAGGTGTGGAGAGGGCTGGGGCCACAGGATGAGGAAAGCGAACCAAGCACCGGCCGCTGCCCTCCTCACAAAGTATATTTTGGTGAAGGAAAACACACGCTGTGCAAGTAACAACACCACGTATACACACAAGACGAGAAGAGAAAATGTGTAGCTCTGAAAATGACAGGGTGGGCGGGAGCAGAGGGGCCGTGGCTACCTTGGAAAGTCAGAAGAGGCGTCTTTGTGAACGGAGCATGGGCTCCGAGAGCGAAGTGGCGAGACAACAGAAGCCTGGGCGCTATTTGAGGGGAGACAACATTGCAAGTGGCACAGACAGCACCTGCCATTGTCCCGGGAGCAGGCGGGAGAACTTGCACTTGGGGCTTTGGGGGAAAGGAGAGGGGCGTGGCCAAGCACAGGACGAGGAGGAGAGGGGTATGAGATGGGAGCTGGGGAGTTAGGTCGTGGGAGTTGGGAGTTCTTCCCGGGCAGCCCTTCAACCCATCCTCCCTAGAGATTCTGGTGTCCTTGGCCTAACGTGGGGTCCAGGCCACAGCCTGTTCCCAAAGTTCCCCTAGGGGTTCCACAGAGCACCATGGAGGCACCGGTGATGGAAGGCCTGGTGGACCAATGGAGGAAGTCTACCCAGCGCGGTAGAACCCACAGGAGGACTTTCCAAGTCTTCTTTGCTGCTGGGTGGAGCATGGGTCTGACACAGGGCAAGAGTGGGAGGCGAGGCAGGGCACGCTGAGGGAGCCAAAGCAAATCAGGGCCCTGGGGAGATGTTTTTGTGGGCTTTCTTTCTTTCTTTCTTTGGGGGGGGCGGGACTTGGTTTATATTAATAATGTGAATCAGCCCTGACCAGTTTGGCTCAGTGGATAGAGCGTCGGCCTGCGGACTAAAGGGTCCCAAGTTTGATTTCGGTCAAGGGGATGTACCTTGGTTGCTGGCACAGCCCCAGTAGGAGGTGTGCAGGAGTCAGCTGATCGATGTTTCTCTCTCTTCAACGTTTTTAACTCTCTATCCCTCTCCCTTTCTCTCTGTAAAATATCAATAAAATATATATTTTTAAAATAAATAAATAAATAAATAAATAAATAAATAAATAAATAATGTGGATCATGCCAGAAGAATGAGTCGGCCCCATTCCGATAGCCAGCGTTCACCAGATCCTGTGTGTGATCTGCCTGCCACACCGCGCTCCTGGGACGGTGGCCGGGCCCCTACCTGATCCCACCAGTGCGAGTTCTGGAGCTCCTGGAGGCATCTGGTCTACCCAGTGTGTGTGAGGGGCCAGGACAGAGGATCAGATCCAGTGTCTACACAAGTCCTGCCTCCTCTTGGGATGGCCCGTGGTCCTCCTGGCCCCAGGGCGTTCCAGGCACTGGAAGGGGGACTGTGTCTCACAGACTGGCAAGAACATGACCCCGAAGCATGGGACTCCCTGAGGCCCGGGGCCCAGGGTGGCATTAGGATAGGAAAGACGATGGCAGACGGGGCAAAGGGAGTGGCAGAGCATGAAGAAAGGTGGATGTATCCAGGGATCTAGAATACATGAAGGGGGCAGAGCTGGTCTTAGGAGCAGGATTTATGACAACAGTAGTCGTCTCATCGGGACTGTTGACAAATACGTGGATTTCTTGTCTGGGGGCCCATGGCAGACCACACTTCTCTGCCTGCCTGCCTGCCTGCCTTCTGCACTTGAGCCTGGCCACGTGAGTGGCTTTGGCCAATGTCATGGGAGAGAAATGACACGTCCCTTCGAACAGAAGTTGTGAGAGGACTCAGCATGCAAGGCTTTCCTTCCTCCCTCTGGGAGACGGGGGCTCCGTGTATGGGTCCCCAGGGCGGCTATGCCAAGCAGACACCCCACCACCACCCCTCTGGGACAGGGCACATGCGTGAAGCATCCGCTTTGCTGCTGGAAGCCTCTAGGGCTGAGGGCTGGCGAGGTATTTGTTACTGCAGCATCACGGAGCTCATCCTGGCTGATGCTGGGACTTTTCCAGTGACAGAAACTGGGGTTTCAGCCACGGGTTCCTCTTGTCCTAGACCCCTGGGGAGCCTTCTCAGCCTTATCTGGGCCCAGGATAAGGAACCCCCGGCCGCAAGGGGAAGCCACATTCTGGGCCTTCTGTGGTCCCTGGCATGGAAACGGGCCAGTAAGAGGTAACATGCACCTGACCCCCTGCAGGCTGGTCGGGCCCGGCTGCCCAGCCCACCCCACCCTGGCCGTGGGTTCATTAGATGAAAGTGCTATCACCTGTCAGACAAACTGCTAGAACTGTGATAAATTAATGATCAAATGGTACCGTCGGCGCAGCTGCTGTACTGCCCGGGCTAGTTACAAGCGCTTAAAAAATGCAGCCGGCATTAAAAAAATAAAAAATCAGGCGTTAGAGGAAAATGTCACCCGGCTTTTCAAAAAAAAAAAAAAGGGATCCGTTTGAAAATGACCACAGACGGCTCCGTGCCGGGGTCTTTCTTTGACTCCCGTTCTTTGTATCTTGTTTTATTGTTCACAGGAGAAAGGGGTGGGGGGCGGCGTGGGGAGAGGGCGGGAGGAAGGCTGGCGTGTCTGGTGATTTCCACCGGCCTCCTGCCCTGCCGAGCGTCTGACAGGGAGCTTCCCGCTTCTTGGAAAACACGGGAAGGTTCTTCCAGAGCATGCTGGAAGGAGCGTTTTATTATTTTGCACTAAGACCTTCGCTTTCTTCTTTCATGGACTCATCCTGATGGTTTAGAACACATGTGTCAAACACAAGGCCCGCGGGCCAAATCCAGCCCGCCAGGCCTTGCAATGTGGCCCGCACCGCGCTGTCATCACTGCACTCCGCTGTCAGTTTATGACATTGTCAGTTTATGACTGTTCAGTAAACCATTCGGCCCGCGATTTAGGCTGGATTTTAGATTTTGGCCCCTTCTCTGATTGAGTTCGACACCCCTAGTTTAGAAGGCGGATGGCGATACCCCCGTTTCTCAGGCGAGGAAACGGATGCTCAGACACGTCCTGTGGTTGATACTGAGTACTGACTGCATCAACGTTACACGTACCACCTCACACCACCACCCCTGGAGCCCCGCATAGATGCCAATGTGACCTCCACTTCAGAGGAGAGAAAAACGACGATCAGAGAGGTCAAGCGACTTGCCCAGAGTCACACAGCCAATCAACAGCAAAAGGAGGGATTTCACAGTTGCTTCTGACTCCCGGGAGGGACCCCAGAATCTCATCCCTGAGGGCCTCAGGGCCGGGGGAGTCGGGAAGACATTTCCAAACAGGAAGGGGGAAAAGACGGCTCTTGGTTTAGCAGGGGTCCTCAAACTTTTTAAAGTGGGGGCCAGATCACGGTCCCTCAGAGAGCTGGAGGGCCGGACTATATGAACTACTAATTTCTACTGTAACACCTCGGCTGCGCTCACTGCCCAAAAAACCTGGCGGGCCGGATCAGACTCCTCTGCGGGCCGCATGTGGCCCACGGGCCGTAGTTTGAAGACCCCTGGTTTAGAGGTCCGAGCCCAAAGCGGGACTCCCGGTCACGGTGGTGGGTACTGGTTCCACACATGTGCAGGCCTCCTCCGTGAGCGAGTCGGCCCCGCCTGGCCCTTCCACCTTACGGTTTTATGAGCTTAATTTATTCTTTTTAATATAAAATCTCATTACCTGAACATGCTCCCAGCACTTCCACTTTATCTTTGATATAAGAACAGAGAGAAACCTAAATCAAACCTTTAAATAAAGTCTATAATCATGCTGCCCTTCTCCTTGCTTTTCACATTTCCAAACAAAATTAAGTCGAAATACCTTGAGGAGAGTCGTGCGGGGAGCGGGGAGGGGCGTGGGAGGGGGGGGAGACCCCGCACGTGGCAGCCGCAGGGGACCTGATTACCCGGGAAGCAGACTCGGTCTGCCTGGTGCGGGTGGGGCTCCCGCTCGCCCTCCCTCCGCGGGCTCCCCGGCCCCCTGGCCGGCCGGCCCAGGTTCAGGTTCGGAGAGGAAATCGGATGAAGTCCGCCCCCGAACCGGTGTGCGCGGCCGGGATTGATCTCAAAAAGCCATTTGCCTCGCCTTGATGTATTTTTCAGGGCATTTCCTAGCCAGCGTTAATTTTCATAACAGGGAAATCGACGATCAGTTTAAAGAAACAGAGTCGGGGGGATGGTCCCCGGGAGCCTGGGGTGGGCGGGCCGAGGCAGGGCGCTGGGGGGGGTGGGGTGGGGGAGAGTCTCGGCAGCCGAGGTGGCAGGGGTCCTCCGGCCAAGGTGCTCCCTCCCGGTCCCCGGAGGCAGGATTGTAGGGGCCACGACGGGGCTCGATGCCCAGTGGAAGGGAAGTTCATTCTGAAAAGCCAGAAGGGGCTGAGAGAGAGGAGGGGAGTGGCAGTGAGTCCCACCCGGTGCCTCCAGCTGCCGGGACAGGCCCACGGGGCAGCTGGCTCCTCGGGGAGCAGGCGTGTTTCTTAGGAGATCACCGGGTCCCACATGCTCACTTCACTGGGGGGAGGGCCCAGGCCACGGGTCCAAGGTCGCACATGTCCCACCCATGTTGGTCACGGGAGCAGAAAGGGTGTCACGGAGCCGGATGCAGCGTGGACTGGGCGCCAGGACCCAGTGGTTTGGGTCTCAGCTCCGCCGCTTGCCCCTGTGCGCCGGGGCCTCCCTCACTTTCCCCATCTGTGAAATGGGGATGAGCATGTGAAATGGAAACAACCCCTGGGAAAGGGCCTGGCCCTTTAAGTCTGAGCGCCGAGAGCTGGGCTCCTGCTTTCCTGGGGCCTGGCCGAAGCGTCCCCTCTGCCAGGAAGCCTTCCTTGGTGGCTGCCAGTGGATCTGACACATGCACGGCCTGGCTTTCTCTAGGCCCGTGGTCGGCAAACGGCGTCTCGCGAGTGCGGCTCTTCCACGAAATACCACGGCCTGGGCGAGTCTATGGTATGAGAAGTGGCGTTGGAAGATGTTTAAGTTTAAAAAATGTGGCTCTCCAAAGAGATGTCAATCGTTGTCCTGTTGACAGTTGGCTCTGTGGACGAATGAGTTTGCCGACCACTGGCCTAGACCTGAGGAAGGCTGGCGGGAACAGGCAGGCGGTGGCGTCAGCGGGCCTGGGCCCAGACCCTGGCTCTGCAGGCGCTGCGTGTGACCTTGGGAGTGACCTTGTGCCCTGGGGAACGAGTGTCGCAGCCTCTCCTGCAGGAGATGAAGGTGCCGAGAGAGGCTTTGCCATCGATACCATTTTCCTCCGCTGTGTCCTAATGAGGACAGAATATTTCAGACACACAGAGGGCGGGGCAGGGAGTGGGGGGGGCGGGGAGAGAAGGAGGCAGCGCAGCTCCTGAGACAGAGCCGGAACGCCCTGGACCCGTGTCCGCCTGGACGCAGGGCTGGTTTCTCCCGGAGGAGCTCGGCCCCCACCCTTGCTCTCTGTGGATCGGCAGGAGCCGGTGCCCGGTCCCCACACACCTGTCACTTTCCTGAGAAACGAGCACTTGCCTTAGGGGTCCCCAGCTTTCTGCCCAGAGGAAGCTCTCCCTGCAGAGTGACAGGCCCACTGGCTTCCTCTCCCGCCGGTGGGAGGGGTGGCGGGAGGCCGAGTGGGGCGCAGCAGCCTCTGCTCTCACCCCGTCTGGGCGGGAGAGGGGGTTGGAGGTTGGAGGGTGGAGGACATACGTCCAGGGACCAGGAGAAGGCTGACCTTACCTATCTCTGGGGGCGGCCGGCCGACAAAACGCGGTCCTGGAGGAGCAGGATGGGGGTGAGGTTCCAAATGTTTAATGAGTGCCCCCCACAGGCTGTCAGGAGCCCGGTCCGGGGACCCCCGCCCTGAGTCAGGCTTCCCCCTTTAATTGCTCCAATTGTGGGGAGCCAGGGGTCCTACACAGGGCCATGGAGCTGTGGGGGACGGTTCTCGGGGCCCTGAGATAACAGCCATTTGCCAGCTGGTGGAGTAGATGTCAATATTTTTAAAACATGTTTTTATCGATTCTTAGAGAAAGGAGAGGGAGAAAGAGAGGAAGGAGAGGGAGATAGAGGAAGGAGAGGGAGAAAGATGTGAGAGCAGGACGTTGATCGGCTGCCTCCTTCACACCCTCTCCCAGGGAACCGAGCCCACAACCTTCCAGTGCTGGGGATGATGCCCAACCCACTGAGCCACACTGGCTGGGGCCATATTCCAACATTTTCGCAGACAGTGTGACCTGGGCTGGAATCGCAGGAAGAGACATTGCAAAGAGCCGGCCACGGCCTTGGAGAAAGAACGTGAACGCAGGACACGTGCTCCGGTCGAGGAATGTCTAGGCTCGTGGTCGGCAAACTGCAACTCTTGATCCACATGCGGCTCTTTGGCCCCTGGAGGGTGGCTCTTCCACAAAATGCCACAGCCTGGGCGAGTCTGTTTTGCAGAAGTGGCGTCAGAAGAAGTTTACGTTTAAAAAATGTGGCTCTCCAGAGAAATGTCAGTCGCTGTCCTGTTGATATTTGGCTCTGTGGACCAATGAGTTTGCCGACCCCTGGGCTAGTGCATCCTGAGTTTTGAGGGCCCAGCTTTCCTCCGAGAGCAGGCCCGCAGGGCTCCTGCTCTGTGCCGTGCTATCTGCTCCCCGGGCTGCGGCCTGGCCCGGACTCCGGGTTCTCTGCGGGCACAAGAGTCGCAGACAAACACCCGTGCCAGGGCGAGCTGGCCCAAGCCCCTCTGCCACACTCCGCCTGCTCCACAGGAAACTGGTGGGAATGTGGGTACCACATGGCCTTCCCCACATGGCATTCTCCCCGTTTGGGTCTGGGGGCCCCGGCACCTCGAGGGGCTGGGAGGCGGGGGGCAGGCAGCCCTTTCCTGCAAAGCTCTGCCAGACCTGCCCCGTCCGGCGGTTTCCAGCCCAGCTCCTTCCATCCAGGCTGCCTCGGAGCCGTCTAGGAACCCGGAGCTGGCGTCCAGATGGGACAGAAGCCTATTTTTACCCGCCATTGATCTCTCCTGGCCAGAAACCATCATTACCCTGGCGCACCATGAGGCAGCTCCCCATGGCGGCGGCCTCCTGGCCCCTCTGGCCTGCGGGTGCCAAGCAAATTGCTCCAAGCCACCAGGCGGGAAAACCGAAATAACTTTACGAGACGGCCGTGCGGGCCCGGCCCTCCTGAGGCTCTCAGGAAAAAAAAGAAGAAGAAGAAGAAGAAAAAAAAGCGAACCCTGGGCCTTTCTAACATTATCCACAGCTTTTCTTGACTCGCCTTTTTGGAAGCAACGGCGGAGCTAGTCTCTAATTGATATGCGTCTGCCGTTCCTGGATCTGCCCAGCAGCTGGACAGAGAGGCGGGGCCTCTGCCCGGGTTAAGCCCAGAGGAGGCTCTCTCTCCCCAGGGACCCGTGGCGGCCCAGGGCTCTGGGCTAAGGTGACCAGGCGTCCCGCTTTTGGCAGGACAGTCCCGATTTTTAATAATTTGTCCCGCGTCCCGCAGCGTTTTTAAAAAAAAAAAGTCCCGGTTTTTAGAAAGAATCTTTTACATCTTTTGGACTTTTTTAAAACGCCGCGGGACGCGGGACGAATTGTTAAAAATCGGGACTGTCCCGGCCAAAGAGGGACTTCTGGTCACCTTACTCTGGGCTCACGAGGGACTCACAGGGACCGTGTAGGCCAACGGGCTGCGGGGATAAAGCCAAACCGCCTCTGCCTGCTGAACCCCGCCCCCCCAAACCACCTGCTCTTCCGAGCGGACAGAGGAGCGGGCCGGCCTCCGATGCCCCCAGGGTGTCAGCAGGGCCGATGTACAAACACGCTCACTCATCCCGCAGGCAGCACGGGCTCGGGGGCCGGATGGACGGCTGGAGGCCGGGCCAGGGGTGTGCCTGGGAATGGCTGACAGTCGGTCTTCCCGGCGGAGGGGAGGGACCCTTCATGCTGGTGTTTGCTGATTGTCCCAATGGAAACGTGACCGCCATGGCTGGTTTCAAGGCATCGAAAAGTGGGGGGGGGGGGGGGAGGAGAGACGCATGCGATCGGCTCACAAGCTTACGCGCCAGCCCAGGCTCCAGCTCTCTCGGGTGCTGCTCTGCGGCCTCAGACCAGCCACCCAACCTCTCTGGGCCTCCAGTTACTCCAGGGTGAGGTGGGCACGGTCATAGCGCCGACGTCTTAGGATTGAAGTTAAGATTTAAATGGAGCCCTAACCGGTTTGGCTCAGTGGACAGAGCGTCGGCCTGCGGACTGAAAGGTCCCAGGTTCGATTCCCGTCAAGGGC
The DNA here is from genome assembly GCF_964339955.1 of Pipistrellus hanaki. Classification (NCBI taxonomy): domain Eukaryota; kingdom Metazoa; phylum Chordata; class Mammalia; order Chiroptera; family Vespertilionidae; genus Pipistrellus; species Pipistrellus hanaki. The sequence continues at coordinate 4,210,002 of NC_140517.1, read as the reverse complement.
ATGTACCTTGGTTTCGGGCACATCCCCAGTAGGGAGTGTGCAGGAGGCAGCTGATAGATGTTTCTCTCTCTCATCGATGTTTCTAATTCTCTATCCCCCTCCCTTCCTTTCTGTAAAAAATCAATAAAATATATTATAAAAAAAAAAAAGATTTAAATGGAAAATTCCCGGGAAGTTCTTAGAGCTGTGCCCGGTCCATAGTAAGCACTCGGTACATGGTGAGCGTCATGATTGCCGTGGGGTTAGGATCACACATACACACACACACGGACACACGGACACACACACACAATGCATAAGACACAGGGACAAGATAGTGAACCGCCAACTTGCGAAAGGCCAGGCAAGGAGAGGTACACATGGGGTTGGAGCAGTCCCGGTGGGCTTCCTGGAAGAGGCAGGCTCTGTCGCAGGAGAACATGAGAAGGACAAAAGACGTGAGCAGAAGGCCAGGACCGGAACGCAGAGAGACGGACATATGAACGACCAGAGAGGGACGGTGGGAATTGCAGGGTTGAGAGGTCAGCGTAGAATGCAGGCCTGAACCCACCAGATGTGTGGGCTCACGGTGCATATGGGGGCTGAGTCCCGAGAGCCGGGCCGGGAGTGCAAGTCCAGGGCACCCAGACCCCTCGGGGCTCCTCCAGTAGGCCATGGCCTAGCTCTGTGGTCGGCAAACTCATTCGTCCACAGAGCCAAACATCAACACCACAGCGACTGACATGTCTTTGGAGAGCCCCATTTTTTAAACGTAACTTCTCCGAATGCCACTTCTTCCAAATAGGCTTGCCCAGGCCGTGCTAGTGTGTGGAAGAGCCACACTCCAGGGGCCAAAGGGCCGCAGGTGGCTCTCGGGCCGCCGTTTGCTGACCACAGGCCTGGAGCATCGGCCTCAGCAGCAGCAGCAGCCTCTGTAGCCCCGATGCCCAGAGCCTTCGGAGGTGCCCCCCTGCGTGCCCGCCGCCCCGGCCCGGCCCGCTGCCCTCCTGCGTAATTGCGGGTGATAATGACCGAGTGCGCACAAAGGCCTGGCTTGTTTTCGGGGCCGGGAGGGTGGGGGCCGGGCGGCTTTGTTTGGGCCCGAACGGTCGCGGGGCCTCTGTTTAGCCAGCGCTGTCTCCTCTTTGTTAGCATTCCTCGCTAACTGCGGCTCCTCTGGGGCTGGAGCGGGGGAGGAGGGCGGCCCCTGTGCCCTCACTGCCCCGCTCCCCGGCTCCTCCAGCCCCTGGGAAACCTGCACCCCGCTTCCGTCGTCCGGCCAGACCCACCGGGGGAGGACAGGGACACGGGACATGGTGCTGGATCGACCCAGAAATAGCTCGGCTCACCTGGCAGGTGTAAGACCCGCATCTCGGGCGGTTGCCTTAACCACGGGGCCCGTCCCGTTAGTCCCCGCTGGCTGAAAACAGTCATTAGGTGTCACTTTCTACGCCGGCCTTCTCTCTCTTTTTTCGGGGGGGGTCGGCAGAGGGGATAATTACACACCTGGGCCCTTCCCCACCTCGCACAGCCCCCGGACAAATGCTACCCAGGTCCTCCCGGCGCTCGGCGCCCCCTTCCCACCCGGCACTTACACGGCCGGCAAATGAATGTTTTCGCCTGTCGTGGGCTCACATAAATAGCCACAAATTCCTATAATTAACTGCAGCGAGCCAGGCCGGGATTAAAACAAAGACGGGCTTGTTTATGGGATGTTCCGAAACAAGCAATTTTCAACATTACAGTGTTAACTGCTGTCTCTGTCTTTGTTAAGCAAGGCATGGAAGGGCAGTGGGGGGGGGGGGGGGGTGGGAGAGGGGCTGGCATGATGGTGAGGGGCCCGGCTGGGAGCTGGGAAGGGGGTGGGAAGGACCGCTTCTGATGTGCCAGCCAAACACCCTTTGTCCACGGGTCCCGGGCTCCCTGAGACCCCCAGACCCACTCCACCTCCAGTGGACACTGAAGCCAGCCGTAGCCAAGGAGACCCCCCCCCCTCTGCTCGTCCCAGATGTTGGGGTCTGAGGGGGTCCCCCCCCACAGGGCTTCTTCGCTCACTCCTGGCAGAAGTGTCCCATCCACCCAGCCGGCAAGATTCCCGCAATGTCCACCCTTCGGCGTCAGCGTGGCTAGGGCCCTGCAGGCCACCGGGACCAGGCCTTCCTTCTGCCGAGAGGGACGCTGAGCCCCAGGGAGGCCAGTGGCCGGCAAACTCATCGGTCCACAGAGCCAAATACCAACAGCACGACGATTGACATTTCTTGGGAGAGCCACATTTTTTAAACTTACACTTCTCCTAATGCCACGTCTTCAACATAGACTCGCCCAGGCCGTGGTATTTAGTGGGAAAGCCACACTCAGGGGCCCAAAGAGCCGCATGTGGCTCACAGGCCACAGTTTGCCGGCCACTGAGATAGGCTAACGTCACTAGCTGCTCAAGGCTGCTGGGTGAGCCGATGGCCACGTGGGACTCGAACCCGAGGGCCAGCGAACGCGGGCGCAGGGGCGATCCTGCCTGCTGCCTGCGATTTCCTAATGGCCTGAGAGCCGGGAATCAGAAGAAGCAGGTGACGTGGCTCGTGACCATCGAGTGGCACGGAAGTGTCCATCACAAAGGAGCCCAGACGCTCCCCCGTGTCCTGGTCGCCGTGGCTGCTTCCCGGTTCCGAAGGCAGAGCTGCTGAGACCCAGGGCCACGGCGCCGCCATGGTGACTGCCTGGCCCGCCAGGAGGCCTTTGCTGATCTCTGCCCTGGGACCGGATACGCTGCTCTATTTTTATTATTATTATTTTATTGATTTTTTTAGAGAGAGAGGAAATTAGAGGAAGAGAGATAGAAACATGGATGAGAGAGTAAGTCATCGATTGGCTGCCTCCTGCACTGCCCCCACTAGAGATCAAGCCCACAGCCCAGGCCTGTGCGCTGACCGGGAATCAAACCGGCAAACTCTTGGTTCCTGCGTGGATGCTCAACCGCTGAGCCACACCAGCCGGGTGCTGCCCTGTTCTTTAAAAAACACTTGAAGCTGCCCTAACCAGTTCGGCTCAGTGGATAAAGCGTCAGCCTGCAGACTCAAGCGTCCCAGGTTCTATTCCGGTCAAGGGCATGTACCTTGGTTGCTGGCACATCCCCAGTAGGAGGTGTGCAGGAAGCAGCTAGCCAGTGCTTCTCTCTCATCAATGTTTCTGACTCTCTATCCCTCTCCCTTCCTCTCTGTAAAAAATCAATAAAATATATATTTTTAAAAACAAAACACTCAGAGCAGAGTTTTTTCAAACCTGGTTGCTGTTTTGTGAGAGCCTTTCTTCAGACAAAACCTTGGGGAGCCTCCGTGTGTGAATCCCGTCACGGGGCCTGTTCTGCTGTGTTCACCGTGTGGGGAGGGTGGCAGAGAGCCCTGAGGGGGCTTTGTGGACCCCCCAGGTGGAAACAGTGTCTCCTACCAGGGTCTGTGGGTCACCCTGAGCGGTGGGGGTGTCCTCGTGGCCTGGGTTACATCCCTCAGAGGGGGGAGCCAGGTCCCTGGCAGACCCTGAGGGAGGAAGTCGCCAGGGGACCTTGCTGGTGGTGCGGCTTTGCCACACGTGTGTTGAGCAAATGAATCTCACACTCTGCAAAGACCTCTGAGCTCCTCCCTCCCCCGGTGCCCGGCGCTGTGCCAAGCTCAGGGGGGTGCAGAGGTGCACGGGTGAGACAGCCCCCACGGAGCTGACATTCTCCCAGGAGAGGCAGAGCATGAAGACAGAGGTCAAGTAATTAATGTCAAGGAGCTGCTCCATATCAGAAAAAGAGATAAGGGTTGGTGGGATGCAAGGGTGAAGTTCTGGGTAAAGGAGAAGAGGAAAGATACTGGCACCGACTTTGCTCTGGCCCGCAGCCACCTTTCTGCCTTCCCATGCTGCCCAGAGGCCCAGAGCAGCAAGCATTCAGCCCCACCCCTGGCTGCTCAGTATCTGTATATGCAAATTATTCTGCCATCTTTGTTGTGTTAATTTGCATACTCACTCCTGATTGGCTGGTGAGCATCACGAAGGTACAGCCAATTTGCATCTTACTCTTTTATTAGTGTAAACAGACGCATGATGCCGTGCCGGGCAGTGAGTGGCGGGCGCTAGGACGAGAACGGAGGCAGCTGAGAGGCTGGGGAGGAGGCGGGATGGTCAGTGAAGGCTTTCTGAGCCAGTGACCTGGAGCTCACTGTCCTCTCTGGCCCTCGATCGGTATGGCATGTGTGACAGGGAGATGCAGACCAGACGTTCTCTCAGATCACATCGCCTACCGTGCTGCTGCCTCCCGGGGCACAGGCCGCCTGCAGACCCCGGGGCATCGGGCCTAGCGAGCCCAGGCCGGCGAGTGGCAGACACCTGGCTGCTGGGACCGCAGCTGCAATCAGCCCTGGGAGAACTATTTTTTTATTCCGGCCAAAGGTGCAATTAACAGCCTCCGCTCGGGCCTCGCCTTGCTCAGGCCTGACTGACCACTGACCGGCAGGAGGGAGGAAGGGAGGGGACCCTCCCAGTCCCCCTCGGTCAACTGCCAGGCTATTTCGGTGACTGTTATTTGGGCAAGGAGTGGGCGAGTGGCTTGTGGGCAGGAGGAAAGGAGGGAAGATGCTAAAAATACCCGGGCCAGACCCGGTGACTGGCCTCTACCCTCGCCTGGGCCCGGCCTCCTGTCCTGGGTGAGGGGAACCTTGTGCTGGCCTCCCAGGGGCAGGCTGCTGGGGCTCAAACCCACCATCAGCTCTTCTTTTCTGGCTCCTGTTCGTCATGGCCGCCATTCGCTGGGAGGTCCCAGGGGGGTTAAGCGACCTGCCAGGGTCACGCCATGTAAAGGACAGATGTTGGGGAATTTAAAAAATATATATATTTTTTTATTGATTTCAGAGAGGAAAGGTGAAGGAAGAGAGGGAGAAACATCCATGATGAGAGAGAATCATTGATCGGCAGCCTCCTGCATGCCCCCTACTGGGGATCGAGTCTGCAACCTGGTCATGTGCCCTGGCTGGGAATCGAACCTGTGACCTCCTTGTTCAGAGGTCGATGCTCAACCACAGAGCCACACCGGCCAGGCCAGATGTCGGGGATGTTGAGAAGCAGCTGCAAGTGAAGCAAAGACCATCACAGTCCGTGTGGCATCCTCTTGGGATATGGTGTGCGAGAAATCTGTGTGATGATGTCTCCCCGCACCTCTGCCCACACCCCACCAGCCCTCCCCACCCCTGCCCCTTCTCCACACATCGAAATCCCATAAGTCAAGGCCGCCGCCTCCAGGATGGCAGAATGAGGACCCCGGTGTTCGGTGGTCTCTCTCTGCCCTGTTTTCTCATCTGCTAAGCGGGTGGGCTCAGGGACCCGGACTTCTGAGCCTCCCATCACACCTTGATCTTGGGAAAGCTCAGGAAGATCACCCCACTTCCGGGCTTCAAACTGTTGGCTCTGGAAGCTCTCTGGGGACTCCCTGTGGGTTCTACCAGATAGATGCTCCAACTGAAGGGGGATCTGTGGTGTATTCAACTTTAAGGGCAAAGTGTACTGCATAGGGGAGCCCACCTCTACCCAGGGAGAGGGGGCATCTCGGGGGAGGGAAGCTAGAGGCCCTTGAGGTTGGGATCTAGTCATCCATTCATTCACTCACTCGTTCCTTTGACCAGTCATTCCTTAAACACCCTCGGAGCATGCCCCATCCAGGCATTCTCCCAGGCACGGGCAATGCAATGGTAACTTGCCCCTCAGGTTCATGGAACTTAAGCTGTAGGCAGAACAGACAAACATGCAGGTACAAATGAAACCATGTGGTTGGAGATGTCGGATGCCATGAACATGAATAAAGCAGGGTTAAAGAAACAGGGAAGCTCAGCCAGCGTGGCTCCGTGGTTGAGTGTTGACCTATGAACCATATGGTCACGGTTTGACTTCCGGTCAGGGCACATATCCAGGTTGCAGGCTCGATCCCCAGTGTGGGACTTGCGCAGGCAGCCGATCCATGATTCTCTCTCATCATTAATGTTTTTATCTCTCTTCCTCACTCTTCCTCTCTGAAATCAATTTTAAAAAATATTTAAAAACAAGAAATAAGGAATGTATTATATATGTATATGTGTGTGTGTGTGCACATTTATTGTGTGTATACATGTGTATATCTCTGTGCTGTATATACGTGTATGTGTGCATGCACGCGTGTGTGTGTACATGTGTGTGAGATTGTGCAAGGGGCTGGGAGTGGTGACCCAGGAAGGTCATATGTGAGCCAGCATGCTAAGGAAGTGAGAGTACGAGCCATTCAACTTCCTGGGGAAGAGAATCCTGGGAGAAGGTGTGAGGCACAGTGCGCTGAGGGGACAGGGTGCTTGGAGGAGAGGGAAGGAGAGACCTCGGCACCCTTCCTATACCCTTCTGTCCCCGGCTGGTCCTGGGGGTCGAGGCAGCCCCTGCCCTGGCTGACACCCACCCCAGCACCCTGTCCCCAGGGCGGTGCTCCCACTCCTCGGGGCCCCTGGGGAACCTGCACCCTACAATTACCCTCCTCTGCCCAGGGCTATTTCCTGAAGACTTGTAAATAGAACCTCTGTCAGCTCCACACACATTATGGTTTGTCTAAAACGGTGTCAAAGGAGCCAATTTTCCTGAACGGGGACTATTGACGAGAGGTAAAGTTTACAGAGGAGTCCCGCGGGATCGGGGCCTGCAGGAGGCGAAAACAAGGGCTGGGGTGACGCAAGCAAGGGGCAAGGCCAGCGCGACAGAAGGGCAGACCTGGCGGGTTTTCTTTTGGGACGTGGACATAAAAAAGGTGGCTGGTCCCCCTCCCCCCCCCCCCAGCAGCTTTATCAGGGAGGGGCCCAGCTCCTGCTTGGGGAGGGGCAGGGCCCAGGACTGGGTCTGGATTCCATGCTCCCTCCCTTTCTCTGGACCTGCTTACCCTTTGGGAGCAGACGCCAGTGACATTGACTTGCCAGCTGCAATGAGCGGCGGCCATCTTGCAGAAGTGAAGGAAGTGTATTAATGGAGGGAGGAAAGAGAGGTAAGGAAAAGATGAGATGGCCCTGCCCAGTCAGTGTGGCTCAGTGATTGAGCGTCGACCTATTTACCTGGAGGTCATGGGTTCGATCCCCGGTCAGTGCATATGCCTCGGTTGCGGACTCAATCCCCAGTGTGAGACCTGCGGGAGGCAGCAGACCAATGATTCTCTCTCATCATTGATGTTTCTATCTCTCCTTCTCCCTTTCTGTCTGAAATAAATAAACTCAATAAAAATATTTTTTTTAAAAAAATAAAAAAGATGAGACGGCCCCAAGGTATCTCCACCCTCCATGCAAGCCTTCCCGACTTCCCAGGCCCATGGGACATTTGTCAGTGGAGGAAGTGGCACCGGGCCTGGTTGAGTAGAAGGTAGGCTGGACTGGGGTCCCCCTATGAGGTTGAGGTTACTATCTCCATCCTACAGATGAGAAAACGGACGCCCAGAGAGACGCCACGCTTCTAGTGCTCCGAGGCCCACATTGGATCAGTGGCAGAGGCAAGAGGTGACCCAGGCCTGCTTGACCCCAGACTTCCACACTCAGAAGCCTCCCAGTCCTGTCCTTGCTTTGCCTTAGCAAGTCCTGGGCAGAGCCCTCCGAGCAGGAACCTCTGTGACCTTGACCTGCCAGTGGCCCCAGAGGAGCATCCCGTGCCAGCCCTCTCCAGGGCCCAGGCCTTAACCCGCCAAGGCAGATGCTGCCCGCTTTGGCCCACGGCCCTGCCTCACTTATGCTTCTATGAATAAAGGTTCAGGGAGCATTTTAGGAACCAAAACTACCTTGTAATCTTCCCTGCCTTCTTTTTTTTCTCTCTCTCTCTCTCACAAAGCAGAAAGCTAGAACAGATGTTCGAGGAAGATTGTAGCTAGAAAAGTGCACTCAGCTGGGTTCTATTAAAGAGGAACCAGTGGAAAGAGAGCCAGGATCCGGACCCACATGTACCTCGAAGTCATTTGACTTCTCTCCGTCTCTGTAGCATCGCTTACCAGGTGGAACAGGCGTTACTACCTGCCCTGCTGGTATCCCATTTGCCTCGAGGAACAGTTGGATAGAAACAAGACCCAGTGGTGAAGAACACGGGATTTTGGATCCAACAGACCTGGGCTTGAGTTCTCAGCTCCACCATGTCCAGCACAGTGATCTTCGGTGTCTGAGAGCCAAGCCCCTCTCTCTGGGCCTCAGTTACCCTAGCTGCAAAATGGAACTCACCATCCTTGCCTTGCCTCTCTCCCAGGATGGGTGTCCTGTATCCTGGGGCTTTCCTCCTCCCTTGGGGGCCTTGTAGTTGTTAAAGGAGCTAAGATCGTGGAGACATCGCACGAGGAAGTCTGTGTGTGTGGTCATGGCCCACAGGGCCTTTTGTAATTGTTCATGGGCCTGCCTCTCCCCAGGGCATGTTCTGGAGATGGATCTTGGTTGGTCTGGCGGTGAATTTGATAGGTCCATTTGGCTAGACACCGGCCACCAGTTCCTCTTCCTATGATGTGGAATCCCTGTGTTAGGAATCAGGGTCTATTTCTGAATGGAGAAGCTGGAAAAGCCAGCCATTTGCTTTCCTAGCCTCCCTTGCAGCTAGAGAAAGATCACATGACGCACTCTCACCAGACTGATCAGAAGTTCGCGATGGAAGGAAGGAGAGAGACTGTGTGGCTCCCTCTCAGGGGGTGTTCTTGGCTGTGGCGGCTGCCACGCCTGGGTAGCGCATGGGTGGCGTCTCAGAGACAACTCTGGCCTCTGATCCAGCAGAAACCCCACCTCAGGCTCTGCAGGACTGGCTCTGTCACTCGATGTGATGTTGTGGGGCCTCCATCCTGGTTCCCTAGTCTTCAGGGAGAGTCTGTTGCCACTCTGTGGCCTTCCATGTTTTCCGCTTACAGTAGCCACCGCTGTTTCCTGTTGTTTGCAACACGCGTACAAATACTGAAGTGATATTAACATGAAACTAATCTGTGCCAAGTCTCAGCATCCACAGGAAACACCCCCTTCCAATAGGATTGGGCATATCATCTAAATGTGATATGCGCTAATCTACTGGGATGCTTATTTTAAAACTAGAGGCCCGGTGCACGAAATTTGTGCAAGGGGCTTGGCCCTTGCAGTCCTGGCTTCGTCCAGAAGGTCATCCAGAAGGTCGCTGGGCCTTTTGGTCTCCTTAGCCTATTAAACTTTTATTATTATAGATGGAAAGACTGAGATATGCATGGGGAGAGGCCTCCAGAATCCGTTCCCGCAGAGCAGCCGAGCTGGGCTGTACTGGCCTTTTCTGGGCCGTGGCAGGTGGGGAGGACTTGAGGCATGAATGGGTAACTGGTCATGGACAACAGTTACACATCTGCCCCCCAGCATCCTGGCGAGGGGCGCCCGAGGACTGAGCCTTAGGATTGCTGGCCATCGGCCCAAGAGCACGCAGGGGATGGGGGTGAGCCCTGGCCCCTGGAGCCACCAGACAATCGCCCTGCAGTCCACAGCCGTCCCGTAAACACGCCGCTGTGCCTGGGAGGACACGATAATAGCAGGCCCTCTCTCCGAGGCGGGGACGGGCTGCAATTACCGTCTTAGCCGGCGCAGATAGGGCGCGCAGAGGGCACGCATTTGGTGAGGCTGGGTGCAATCTCCACAGGCTTTCTCCCCCTCTCCCTAGTCCAGGGCTGGGGCTCCAGCTCTCTCCCCGAGCCCCATCCTTCAGATTCCTCCCTCAAGGCCCCGGGTGAGGCGTGTTTAGGGGAACATACCCGTGGAGTCTTCCTCACTCCTGTCACATCCAGGGCTGCCACTTACTCAGGCTGGGGCCTGGCGGGATGGGGGGGGGGTGGTGAAATGGTGCAGAAAGGTCCCTTCCGATGGTCACTGTGCATGGACTTGTCCCATCAGAGAGCCAGTCCTCGTTGGTAAATCCTGGCTCAGGAAGTACCTGCTGGACAATGTTTACCTCTGGGGACTTCATCAGATGTCTACAAAGGAGCAGCCCAGCCGGCATGGCTCAGTGGCTGAGCATCGGCCTATGAACCAGGAGGTCACGGTTCGATTCCCGGTCAGGGCACATGCCCGGGTTGCAGGCTCGATGCCCAGTATGGGGTGTGCAGGAGGCAGTTGATGGATGACCCTCTCTCATCATTGATGTTTCTAGCTCTCTCCCCCTCCCCATTCCTCTCTGAAATCAATAAGAAAAAAAAAAAAAAATATATATATATATATATATATATATATATATATATATATATATATATATTTTTTTTTTTAAACAAATATATTTTATTGATTTTTTACAGAGAGGAAGGGAGAGGGATAGAAAGTCAGAAACATCGATGAGAAAGATCGATCAGCTGCCTCTTGCACACCCCCTACCGGGGATGTGCCTGCAACCAAAGTACATGCACTTGTCCGAACTCGAACCTGGGACCCTTCAGTCTGCAGGCTGATGCTCTATCCACTGAGCCTAACCAGGTAGGACAATAAAAATATTAAAAAAAAAAAAATACAACAGGAGCATATGAAAAGGCATATCTGGCAGGCTTGAGCTGGGTGCCGGGGGGGTGGGGGGGTGGGCATGGTCTGAACAGGTCTGCCTTAAGTCTTGAAAGGCAATATTGGCACCCACCACTCACTGTGACCCTAAGACCTCGACACTGGCACCGGGGAGTTGCCACAGAAGAGGTTGACAAGTGGAAAGAGCAGAACCCAAGGAGAGTTCCAGAGAGTTCCAGAGAAACCCACAGCGATGGGACGCAGCACGAGCCACCCCCTCCCTGAGTGCTTAGCCTCCTCCTCTGCAAAGCGGGGTGACGATTCTCCCCATTAGGACGGGCCAGGTCGCCCCGCTGTCCGTCCCTGAGCTTGCGATTCCTCTTCTGCACAATAGAAGTCTCAGGCTCTGCATCCGGGAAGGAGCCCGAGGAGCAGGTTGAATATCAATAAGAGGAGTGAAGAGACTGTCTCTGGCTTCACCCCCCCTCCTCCCCTCCTCACTGGGGGAGCATGCACCCCCTCCGTGCTGAGCCCGGGAAAACCGTTGACATCCGAGCTGTCTGCGTCAGGCTTATGAATCTCAATCCCCAAATTATGGCTGACAGAGGCTTCTTAAAGAGGAAATGAATTGTTGCAACACAATCCATCCATGTTGTATCGATATGATTAGCTAGTTATCCGAGGAGTGCAGTAATTTGCTTTGATTTCTAAGTATCCGTCCGCAGCCAAGTCCTAATGAGGCGGCTCTAAATTGATTAGATTCTCCGAGATACGGCACGGTTCACGGGTTGTTTCAGGAAAACTGTCAGGATCTCCCGGCTGGCATTTCATTGGGTTTAACGATTGCCGGGGAAGGTGTGCGTCCCAGCCAGATACAATCACATTTGTCAGCATGATCCTTTTAAGCGCAATTCAATTAAAGTGTTATTCTCTAATTTTATTAGAGCCGGAGCCCAGAGCTAATGCAAGCGCCCGGTACTGCGTCGGGAGGGAAAGTGTGCACAATTTAATTTCCCTAATTGGAGTTTAGTGATCTAACATGCTTCTCATATCTTAATTCTGGGGATAATCTCCGGTCCTTGCACCTGCCGCCGCCCTCTTTAATGGAAATGAGGAATCGGACGCATGGGATCCCGGGGTCACGATTGCCTCGTCGAAAGGAGGTGGCACGTCTGGATCCTGTGCTCTGACCTGATCCGTCCCCACTGACCTTGGCCTTGACTTGGATGAGGATAGGATCTCCCTTTCCAGCCATCAGCCAGTGTTGGGATGAATGTGGTGGAAAGAACGTGGGCTCGATTTGGATCTCAGCTCCATTATGCATGCATGCATCCGTCCATCCGTCTATCCATCCATCCACTCAATCAACCCTGAGTGGGTGCCCTGGCTGGTTTGGCTCAGAGGATAGAGTGTAGGCCTGGGGACTGAAGGGTCCCGGGTTTGGTTCCAGTCAAGGGCATGTGCCCGGGCTCCATCCGCAGTAGGGGGTGTGCAGGAGGCAGCCGGTCCATGGTACTCTCTCCTCATTGATGTTTCTCTCTCTCTTCTTCTCCCTTCCTCTCTGAAGTCAATAAAAAATATATATTTTAAAAAAATGCTGAGTGGGTGACAACTACATGCTGGACACTGTGTCAGGTGTCGAGGGTACACACATGAGCAAGGCAGACGTGGCTGCAGATGCCATGGAGCTTAGGGGGTGCTGGGGGAGAGGGCCTAACCTGTACCAGCCCCAGGAGAACGGCCATGGCCATCAGAGACATGAAGGGAAAGACTCTGGGAAGAGGCCTGTCCTGTCCCGGCTGTAGGCCCTCCTGTCCCGCTGTAGGCCCTCCTGTCCCGGCTGTAGGCCCTCCTGTCCCGGCTGTAGGCCCTCCTGTCCCGGATGTAGGCCCTCCTGTCCCGGATATAGGCCCTCCTGTCCCGGCTGTAGGCCCTCGGAGGATGTCAGGCAGGACGTTAAGGAGTTTCTGGGGCTGAAGACCCTGGGCGAGGGCAGAGGGACGCCTCACGCAGGACTCACTGGGTAGCTCAGCCCCCTGCCCCGGGGCTCTCACCACTGTGCAGCCAGAGCACCCAGGAGCCGGGGGAGGTATCTGGGAGACGCTGCTTTCCCCTCCCTCTCCCCAATTCCCCAACTCCGAGCAGCACCCAGACAATGGCTGAAGGCTTCCTGGTAGAGACCAGCTCAGGGTTGGGGGCGGGGGGGGGGGGGGGGCGGCGCGGAGAGACACCCTCGGCCTGAACAGCCAGGACCTGAGAAGGAGCCGCTCCTGTTCCAGCTCCCCAGGGGCCGCGTCCTCGCTGACGGAAGCCCACAGGGTGTGCCCGGTGGTAGCTCCGCGCAGGTGATCTCCCTGTCAGGGATGATTAGAGGTCAAGTTTGTCTGCGAGCCTGGCTGCAGGCCACGGCAGGGGGAGAGGGAAGATGAGAGAGGGGGGCTGTTAAGACGGAAAGAGAAACAGGCAGAGGAGAGAGGAGGGGGCGGGGAGCAGGTGGGATTGGGAAGGGAAACGAGAGAGATATGCTGAAGCAATTGGGGGGAAAGAGCAGAGAGAGAGAGAGAATCATTTGGAGCGAGCGCTTTCTAATCTCTCCTCTGCCCTCCTCCCGATGCTCCTCACCCCATCCCTGTCTCCCTCCTGCCCCCACCCCCACCCAAGTCCGTGATTGAGCTATCCTATCAAAACCACACCGAACAAGACTGAGGTCTTGGCAAATAATCAGCTCCGTGAACACTGGCCACATAAAATGATTCTCTCCCACCATTTCTTCCCGAGATGGGGCGGGTGGTGGTGGTGGTGGTGAGGGGGGGGGGGGGGCGTCGGGTCACAGGCCTGCTGGAGGAATCACCATCTCCCCCGCCCGGCTCTCTCCGGCGGGAGGCGAAGATTCATTTCATCCCATCACCGTGTCTGACTGTCCGGGCCAGGTAAGTGCTCCCGACAGTGAGGAATGACAGGTGGCTCGGGGAAGGGCACCGGGAAATAAAAGCAGGCCGCCTCCAGCCTCCTTCCCTGCCTGAGTGCCCGCCTGGTGCCAGCGCCCAGGGTGCCACGGGGCCCAGGGCTCCCCTCAGACGCCAACCAAGCCCACAGCCCAGCGTCCCCAGGTTTAGGGCAGGAGCCTCTGCTGCCCTCCCGGGCCCCGGGATGAGAGAGGTTCGCCCAGATGATGCCCCTCCGCCCCCAAGGCGTGGGGTAGGCTCCATGGCTCGCTGGGGGTGGGGTGCTGGAATGTCACCCATTCAGGCAGAAAGGTGAGTCCGTCGCCCAAAAGAGCGACTTCAGATAACAGGCGTTTCTGGGTGGTTCTAAACCCCAAATGCAGAGCGCCTGGTTAGAAGCCTGGTCCCGGTGAGCGGCCCAGAAGGTCTGCAGGTCCCCATGGTGAGTTTGCTGCTGTTTTTCTGTTTTATTCCCACAGTGCTGATGGCGGGGCCTCTGCGCTGCGGTCTCCTGCTTGGGTGTGACTCCTCCTTTCCTTCCTTCCTTCCTTCCTTCCTTCCTTCCTTCCTTCCTTCCTTCCTTCCTTCCTTCCTTCTTTCCTTCCTTCCTTCCCTCCCTCCCTCCCTCATTCCCTATTTCCACAAATATTTGCTGAGCACCCACTCTGCGCCAAACCCTAAGCTCTGGGACCATACGAGTGCACAAGACACACGTGGTCCCTGCCCTCACGTAACTCGCTTTCTATTCAAAACCACAGGCAACACACACACACACACACACACACACACACACACACACCCCGCCCACGGCAGTCCTGCCCATAGCACCGAGTGCCATGGGAAAAGCATGTCCAAGGGTCACAGAAGGAGGCAGGGTGGGCTGGTGGGGCAGGGGGCACCAGGGTCGGTGAGCAAGCGGAATTGCGGGAGGAGGCGAGGTCAGGCCGAGGGGATGCTCAGATCCCGCAGGACCCACCTTGGTTCTGGGCGCGAGGGGAGGTGTCTGGCCGCTGGGTGAGAAGCTGGCGGATGAGGCCACAGTCCGGGTGAGAGAGGGCCGGGTGTGGCAGTGCCAATGGTAAAAGGGAGGGGGTAGGGCGTGGGGGTGGGGTGGGGTGTAGGGGTTCTGGATGTATGTTGCTGGTGAGCTGGTTGGATTTGCTGGGGGAGAGGAGAAAGAGGGGACTCATTCTCGGATGCTGACAGGGGGCGCCCCAGTTGCAGTGAGCGCCTCCCCTGGGGGAGGGCAGGCGAGAGGCTGCAGACTCCTTGACCTCCCCCCTCTCCGCCCCCCCCCCCCCCAGCTCTCTGGGGGCCAGGGAAGGAGAAGGCAGGCCTCACAGCCGCTTCCTCTTCTCACCCAGCCGGATGCCTCTCTGCAAAGTGTCATTACCCCCTTTTTGCTCGGGGAAGGCACATCCAGGCTTCAATTCCCATTGATCCGGCCCGAATCAATGCTTTTAAAAAATCTCACGCGCATTTGGCTTAAGAGCCAAAGCATGCATTTTATGGTTTGACATGGTGTCATCGATCGGAAGCATGCGTGTGCGTGCGTGTGTGCGTGTGTGCGTGTGTGTGTGTGTGTGTGTGTGTGTGCTCGCCCCACCTGCCCGAGCCCCCCGCCCACCGGGCGGCCAGCCTGGTTGAGGTGCGTCCTTAATGGACTTGCCCCCCCCCCTGCCTGCACCTCCGAAGCCTCCCCTCGCCCTCAGCACGGGGCCCTTTCTCGGGTTTTCTGAAAGGATCGATCGGGCGCTGAGGCCTCCCGCTGCTGCCTGCCACTCACACTCGGCCACACCATGAATTATGAATCCGCCTCCCGCCCTCTCCCTGGCGCTGTCTCATTGCTATTGCGGTCAATGGCTCTGCGGTGGTTGACTCTTCCCAGCCTTGGAGGCAGGGGGCCGTTGAAGTTTAGTGAGGACAGGGGTCGGGGCGGCAGGCCGAGGGAGAAGGGCTGTGATGGTCGAGAGGGTGGCAGGAGCTGCTGGCAGAAAGCAATAAATGGCCCCAACTGGTGTGGCTCAGTGGAGAGAGCATCAGCCTGTGGACTGAAGGGTCCCGGGCTTGATTCCCGGTCAGGGCATATGCCCAGGTTGTGGGCTCGATCCCCAGTAGGGGGCATGCAGGAGGGCAAACAATCAGTGATTCCCTTTCATCATTGATGTTTCTCTCTCTCTCTCTTTCTCTCTCTCTCTCCCTCCCTCCCTCCCTCTATGAAATCAATAAAAATATATTTTAAAAAGTAGTAATTGGTTCCTACAAGAGAAAAATAATAGAAAGAGGAGTGTGAGGAGGAGGAGGGACAGAGTGGGGAAGATGATGATCCCAGGGCTCAGGCAGGCAAAGTAAGTCAGCGAAACAGCTGAGGTGGAGAAACCTGTAAGTGTCTGCCCCACCTGCAGGGGGCAGCACTGACCCATCGTCATAAGATAGCTTTTGCCCAGGAATGTGGGGCCAGATTTGCCAGGTCTTCTGACTTATCTTAGAGAAGCTGGAAATCCCCCAATTTGTTTGTTTGTTTGTTTGTTTGCAATAGTTTCTGATGTTTAAAAATATATCCACCGGTTTTGCTCAGTGGATAGAGCATTGGCCTGCAGATTCAAGGGTCCCAGGTTCAATTCGGGTCAAGGGCATGTACCTTGGTTGCAGTCACATCCCCAGTGGGCGGTGTGTAGGAGGCAGCTGATCGATGTTTCTAACTCTATGTCCCTCTCCGTTCCTCTCTCTAACAATCAAAAAAATATATATTTCAAGCGGTTTGAGCTTTATAGGTAGAATCACTTCCTTCCCAGCAAAGGCTTCGGGGCGGCCATGGAGCCTGATCTGGAGGACTGGGCGTGACTGACATCTGAGATGGGAGGGAGGGGTTGATGGGGACCTTAGAGAGAATCCGGTTCATCTATCCCATTTCACAGATTGGGAAACGAAGGCCTAACGGGACCTATTTCTTTCCGTTGCTAGTTCACAGAGGACATAAAAATGGGGGGGGGGGGGGAGTGTGGGAGAGCAGGTAGGCGACAGATGGTGGAGGGCCCTGAATGCCAGGCTACGGAGTTTGGATTTGGAGAAGCATGCATGCCTTAGAGCTCTGAGTACACACTGTGTACCAGGCCACGTGCACCCTCTCACTTCATCTTCCCAGCACAACCACTGTCATCCCCATTTCACAGGTGGGAAAACTGGGTCTCAGCAAGTTTCAGCAACTTGCCAAACCTGCAGAGCTGGCAAATGGCAGAGCAGTTACTCAGACCCCGGCCTTTCTGACCCCCGCAAACTGACTACCCTGTCAGGCTGCAAGCGGAATAGGAAGCCGCGGGTTTTCGAGAGATGCTCCATATTTTTTAAACCCTCTCACTCGCTCACCCCTGTTTTGTTTTATTGACTTGAAGGTTAGGTTTCCACATTTCTTCAGAAGTCTCTCCCCACCCCTTTTTTAAACACAGCTGTCTCGGAGGGTGGAGAGGAGGAGTGTTTTAAACAGGAGTTGTTTAACTAATTGCCAATTATCTCTGAATAGGGTATGGTTTCCAACAGCTGTAAGGGATTTTGGTCCCCGTCCATTGCCTACTGTTGCTGGTACTTGCGAGTGTGTTGAGATATTCTTGGCCTCTGGCTTCAAAGAGGCAACCCAGTGCCTCCTCGCCCCCTCCTCCTTTCTCCAAGGCCCTCTCTGCCCCGCTTTTGTGCAGACTGGCTGGCTTAGGAGGGCGCTGACTGCTTCTGACGATAAGGTGGGTAAAGACTCTCTCTCTCTCTCTCTCTCTCTCAGAGTGGCTTGTGGCTTGGCATGTGTGGGGGCAGAATTCTCCCCCCCAGAACATGGTACCCATGCTCTCGTTTCCCAGGGCATTTTAACACACACACACACACACACACACACACACACCGTGTATGGAGGGTTCTCGTTCAAATATGAGACCAGGCTTTGCTCCTTCACCCCCCATGTGGCAGAAAGCTCACCCGTGAGCTGCCAGAGGACCCCTCCGTAGGTGGGTGATGTGAATTGCCCCTTCTGGCTGTGTCTGCTGGATTCCTGGGAACAGGCCGAGGGGCAAACCTTTGTACATGTTAATCTCCTTGTGCTTAAGATATCACACCGTCTTTGATGTTCTCAAACATGCTGACTCCTATCTGGGTGAGGGTGTGTGGCCCAGACAGGCCAAATGCTTGTTTTGTCTTTTGTCTTCCTCCAGGAGGGCTCATATGATGATATGTTCATCTCCAGCTGAAATATGAACAAGTCCTTCTTCAAAGCCAGGTTGAGGGGGAAGGGGGGGGAGGGGGGAGAGGAGGAGAGGCAAGATGCAGTGACAATCGGGGCCATTCAACCTCCATCCCCAGAAACCAAACTTAACACGAGTCATTCTCCCACCCGAGTTCTGTTCGATTCAGGTAGAGGACCGGCCCATTACAAAGTCCTCCCACTGAAATAGAAAGGGGGAGGGGGTGTGCATTTTTAAAAATCCATTCATATTTTTTATGATCAAGGGAATGCTAGTTGCTGTAACAAGTAAAACCAAAAATGTATAATGGGTCCAATGCAAGAGAGACTTATTTTTCCCTGATGGCAAGTCCCAAGGAATGCTCCCGATTGGAGGTAGATTTCCTCAAAAGGGTGATTCAGAAACCCAGATTTATTGCCTTGTGCTCCTGTTATCTCTGATAAGGGTTGCCAAGCTTGCTGGGTTCATCTGTAACCAATGGTGGGAGAAGGGAGAGTAGGGAAAGCACACTCAATGTCTTAATTGCTGATGCCTGGAGATAACAGCCATCACATTCCATTGGCAAGAACTAGTCACATGACCTCCCCCAGAGGGAGGCTGGGAAATGTAGTCCTGGCAGTGGCTTCCCATGGATAACCCAACAACCCTGTTTCCCCGAAAATAAGACAATGTCTTATATTAATTTTTGCTCCCAGAGATGCGCTAGGTCTTATTTTCAGGGGATGTCTTATTTTTCCACGAAGAAGAATACGGTACACATCTATTGTTAAATGAAAATAAAGGAAATTTATTACCTGTATTATGGTACGGTAGTACGGTAGTTGTCAACACAAACCAGACAAACTGTGAATTTATTCAATGACAATCATGTCATCATCTCTGGAACATCATCATAACAGTCCAATTCCTGATTTCTTATGGCTCCATTTCTTTCAGAATCAGTGGACCAAATTTCTCATGTTTAGCCTGGGGGGGGGGGGGGGCTTATTTTCAGGGGGATGCCTTATATTTCACTCAGAAGGAAACCTGTAAGTAGTTCTTATTTTCAGAGGATGTCTTATTTTTGGGGAAACACGGTAGTATCCTTCAGAAGTGGAAGCAGGAATCTGGGGTGGGCAGTTAGCCTCTCTGTCGCATACTTGAGCTGTGAGGAGACAGCGGGGGCAGAAGAGAAAGCAGTAGAGTTGGGTCAGTGGGTGTGGATTTGCGTTTCAGAGTCTGGCCATGTCCTGGTGGGTGAGTCACTTCACCTTTCCTCTGAGCCCCCGTTTCCTGATCTGTAAAGTGGAGATCATTCCCAGCGCAAAGAGGTAAAAAGGGTGACCCTGTTACTTACTATCAAACCTTCTGCCTGCCGTTGGTTCTCACTAAGCTTGGGTGGCACAGGAGTATTTTAGGGGAAATGTGGTGTCGGTGGCGATTTCTATGGATTTGGAAAGAACTAGCAACACTGGGCCTGCATTCCTGTGTGGTGACGATCGATTGGGGAGAGCTGAATGTAGGTAAGGTGTCACTGTGAAGTGCCCTACTGTCCCCACCACTCCCCTAAGGCCTGCGGTGTGCCTGTGGGCATGGGCTGCCCGGCCCTTGGCGGCAGGAAAGTGAGTCACCTGAGCTGCACCAGCGTCCTATAGGGTAATGGTGATGATGATCGCGTTCAGGCCTCAGGAATGTTTTTGCTTCTACTCTTCTGCTTTCCAAAGAACTTCGTCATTGCCAAGCCTCCGCCCCAGCTGCAGGATCCTGAGCACGGGCCTAATTAACCGATCCGCTCAGAAATTGCTTATGAACAATGAAGGCCAATGTAGCTTTTTTTTTTTTAGTCATCGATTTTTTTGATTTTTTATTTAATCTTGGCAGAGCTCTATGTTGTAGCACAACCTTCAGGATCTTGTTAATTGTCCTGAGCTAATGAGTGGGGATTACCGAAGAAGGTTTTCTTCCAGAACTCAGGGCCCTGTGAGCCCAGTAATGTGATTAGGAAGTTGGCCTGCTCATGCCAGTGCTGGGAAGGATGCCTGACTTACGCTGCCATTGATTGGCACCAGTGGTGATGCCAGGGGCATGGTTTTGTAGGCGGAGGGTGGTTATTTCTGCCAATGCCCATTTGGATATCATTGGGAAGCATTGGGAAAGCAGGAGATGAACAATCATGGATGCCTTTTAATATCTTTTAATATATATATTTATATTTGACTGCTGGGCAAAGCAAGGCAGCATTGGGAGAGGGGAAGAGAGAGAAAAAAGGATGAGGAGGAGGAGGAGGAAGAGGAGAAGAAGGAGGAGGAGGAGGAGGAAGGGGAAGAGAAGGAGGAGGAGGAGAAGTGGGAAGACAAGAAGAAGAATTCTGAGTATATTATTCAGGATAGACTAAGGCAGTGGTCAGCAAACCGCAGCTTGCAAGCCACATGCGGCTCTTTGGCCCCTTGAGTTTTTAGCAAAGGCCAGCTTAGCAGGACCCTAGTTAAGTTAATAACAATGTGAATACCTATATAGTTTAAGTTTAAAAAATTTGGCTCTCAAAAGGAATTTCAATCGTCGTACTGTTGATATTTGGCTCTGTTGACCAATGAGTTTGCCGACCACTGGACTAAGGAATTGGGGTTGTAACAAAGGACCCAGAATCTCGATGGCTTAAAACAACGGAGTTTATTTCTTGCTCACGGTACATCTCCATCGAGGGTCAGCAGGGCTCTCGGCTCCATGTTGTCCTCAGTCTGGGACCCAGGCTGATGGAACCTCCACCATCTGGAACATCATGATGGGAGGGAAAGAGAAAGAGTGGTGAATCGCGCACTGACTTTCAAAGAGCCCACCCAGAATTGACCCAAATCACTTCTACTCGCATTTCTTTGGCAAAGGAAGTCACGTGCCACATGCCTTCCTCACAGCGCGCGGGAAGTACAATCCCACCACGTGCCCAGGAGGGGGACAACTGGGAGGTTTGGGAACAGCCTGCATATCTACCTCTCAGAGATTCCGGGATTCTGGGCCTGGGAAGGATCTGTACTAATTGGGATTACAGAACTAGAAGGTAAATCTCAAACTACTTAAACCAAAGGGAATTTATTGCCTCACCAGAAAAACAAAACAAAACCAAAACACACACACACACACACACACACACTCACACACAAATCCAGTGGTAGCTCTGTCTTCAGGCAAAAGCTCAATCCAAGGGCTCCACATCTCTAAGGTCTGGTCCCTTGCCATCTCTCAGCTCTGTTCCCTTCCATGTGGGCTTTGCTCTCGAGTTTCATAGTCCCAGGGTTCAAGTTCAATGGGAAGAGAAGGCCTCTACCTCTCCCCAGTGTTAATAACACCTTAGATCTCCATCGTACGGAGCCGAAGGGGGTCACGTGCACATTCCTGAACCAATCACTGCATCCAGCGGCAGAGACTGTTGGTCAGGCCTAAATAATGCCTTTTGCCCGAGAATCAGAATTGAATTAACTTCATCCAAACCATGTGGGTCCAGGAGAGAGGAGAGATGGCTCCTGAGAAAAATGAAGGATGCTGGACCAGAATAAGGGTCCAAGAATAACACACAGAAAAAATCACACGTCTACTACAGGATGGCTCTCCAAAGAGATGGGTCCATCCATCTCAGAACTGTGAGTGGACTGAGACAATGTGATTGGGATGGACTGCTCTGAGGCAGAAGAACCAGCCTGGAGAAAGGGCTTTATTTGGGAGGGGGGAGGGTAGAGGGGAGTGACCGTTGAGTCAGTATGACCCCATAAAAATGCCCATGAAGGGTTTTGGGAGACGGGGTCACATCAGAGAATGGGGTCAGGCAGATGAAGAGCTTCAGGTGACTCAGGGAGGAACTGGGGCTTGAATCACTTGGAAGTTCAGCTTCGGTTTAGTCCTCCTCTACAGTCTCTTGGCTGGTGAGGTGAGAGTGTAGGATGGAAAGGTGCAGGGAGAGCCTGGGACGGAGAGGCTGGTTAGAGGCTGGTGTCTCAGTCTCAGAGGGAGACAGACTAGGGCCTGGAGGAGAGGGAGGAAGAGCATGCACTTTGGGGCAGGGTTGTGTGAGAGGCGCCTCCACACCCCACCTGCATCTGCCTCCTCTCATCAAACCGAGGACCACTGCTTCCCTGCAGCATCAGGTGACATTTCAAGCTCTGAGAATAGGCAGTACCTTAATCGACTCGCGGTAGACTGGAGCCATGAATAGCCAGAAAAACAGCGAACGCCTAAAGCAGCGAAGAGCAGCCAGTAATTCTTCCCCCACCCCTACCTCCCCAGCTCCATCGAGGCCCAGAAAAGGAGAGTCAGACATTCCTAGGTTTATATCCCATTCTGACATCTCCTTACACAAGTTAACCCGTTCTGTGCCTTTGTTTTCTCATCTGTCAAATGGGGATAATAGTAGCACCTACTCCATAGGTTGGATGAAGCTTTTCCGAGATCATGTATGTGAAGTCTTCTGTCCAATAGCTGGCATGTACTAAGAGCTCGATAGGGTAGCTATTATTATTGACAACAAAATAATTATTTAGGTAATATGTTAACCCTTGAACCATGCCATTAGCAGCCGTTAGCAAAGGTGTGGGAATTCTCAAACATCATTTATTTTACCCCCAAGGTGGACATGTGAGCCTCATGATTCAGAAATATCAGATGGAACAAATTTCATTCCGTGCAATTCGAGAAGTTATGAGTTGTCATTCCTCCTGCTATGGAGATTGCTAATTATAAATTGATAGAAAGATAGATGGACAGATAGCAAATCACGAAAGCTAAACATAGTTTGCCTGTTTGAAGTACTGATGGCTATTTGAAAGAAAGGAAAGAAGGAAAGAAGGAATGAAAGGAGAGAGAAAGGGAGGGAGGGAGGGAGGAAGGAAAGGAAGAAGGAAGGGAGGGAGGGAGGGAGGGAGGGAGGAAGGAAGGAAGGAAGGAAGGAAGGAAGGAAAACCTGCTCTCCCTCCACAAGCCCATGCTTGTGTGACAGAAGTCCATGGTATTGCCGATAGGAGTTTTCATGATTCAGCAGATTCGGGAGTGAGTGATTGATGTAATTAAAGTTATTGGTAAAGAAAGTCTCAGTTACCAAGGAACAGATGAGTCAGCAGAAAGTTTAAGTAATGAAATAATGTTCCAAGGAACGATTCTTAAAATAAGCTTTTTTTTAAAACGCTAGACATCTTAACTATTGCCGGTCAGCAAAAAGACATAGCGAAGGACTGGGGAAAACACGCCACACGGTGTTGGAAATTCTCAGAGGGTGTCCCTTGCGCTAAGATGAAACCATATTTATGGAGTAACCATGGTCAGGGCTCAGGGCTTACATTGCGTTGGTGAGCTTGCTTACAGGCTGTCCTTGAACCCTGACTTTCAGAGAGGCTGGGCTCCCCTTCTCCATCACCTCGGGCCCGCGCCCCTCCGTGTAGATTTCTCGGTCGTTTAAGGTCTCTCTAACGCACTCAGGGTAGGGGAGTGCCGTCAGGATTTGACCTTCCCTCTGCCTGCCCCCAGCGCTGTTTCAAATCGCATATTCTCACGGGAAGACACAGCAAGGACATTGGCTGGGGGGCCATGCGTTTGTTTGCACTCCACCCAACATGCATTGAATGAAGAGGCAGGGAGCTCCAGGCCTTGGACCCTGTGTTGGTCTATGACTGTGTTAACTGTGGCTCGAGAGCCACATGCGGCTCTTTAGCCCCTTGAGTGTGGCTCTTCTACAAAATACCACGGCCTGGGCGAGTCTATGTTGAAGAAGCGGCGTTAGAAGAAGCTGAAGTTTAGAAAATGTGGCTCTCCAAGAAAATTTCAAATCATTGTATGTGGATAGTTGGCTCTGTGGAGTAATGCGTTTGCCGACCACTGGTCTGTGAAGGCCACGGGGGCAGCGAGCCGGGCAGGAGGGTCAGCTGTCGCCCGTCCACAGACGGCACAGGCTCCGAGGAGGAGAGGGGGGGGGAGCTCTCAGAAGGATCTATGGTCGTGAGGAGCGGCTGTGTGGGAGGCAGGGGTGAGAGGTCTGTGTGTTTCCAAGCCCTTGCGCTGGCAGCGGTGCCTGCAGGAAGGAAGGTGCCTGCAGGAAGGAGGGCGACAGGAGCAGGACTGGGGCTGAGGCAGGAGGAGGAATGGCGAGGGACTTGACTTCGGCTCGGGACACGTTGCGTTAAGAGTTGCTGGTGGTCCTGCCGGATGGTTGAAACTACCACTTACAGAAAAAAATGTCCTTCAAGTTTTTTCACCACTTATTTATTCTGAAAGAAATACTGATGCCGCTACAGTAACGGCGAAACCAGTATCAACCGTCGGAGGCTAAGATGAGTGACTGGAGGGTGGGGTTCAGAGGAGTCTGTTTCGAGGGGCACTGGGCAAAGGGGGGGCCCCAGTCCTTGCAGTCTCCGGTCTTAGGGAGGCTTCCCAGACCCCCTTACATCTGCTAGGACCTGCCAGCCACTTCCCAGATGGAAAGGGAATGTTTAAAAAAAAAAAGAGTAAGAAAGAAGAAAAAAAATCTGGACAGAAAAACAATTCCACCAACCAAAATAAACCAGCCGACGGTCTTTGCACCACACTCTTCACGGAGCAAAGAGGTGGTGTTTACTCCAAATGAGCCCTTTTCTCTACGTTGCCACTCATCCCCTCTCCCATGTCATCCAGGAAAACCGGTCCCCGCCAGCCAGGGACCATCTGCAGCGGAGGAGAGTCTTTGGAAAAAAAGAAGAAGAAAAAAGAAAAGAGCCACAGGGTTTGGATTTAGACGCTGGCTACAAATAGAGGCCCAACAGAACTAGCAAACAAACAACAACAACAAAAAAAACCTTGCGGTTTGGATCCGAAAAAAGAAAGCCTGGGCCGTGACAACTGTGTGGTTAGTCTGATGTCAAACCGCATTAGCCGGGCGGAAGGTGTCTGGGGCCCTGGAGCGGGAGGGTGCTTGGAACCGAGAGCGGGCAGATGTCTCACTCTGCCTGGAAGATGTCAGGATGCTGGTGGGTCCCCGGGGGACAAAGCCACCGAGAGTCTCGCAGAACACGGCCCCGGAGACAGCACAAGCAGGCGAGAGAAGGATGGAGTGGGAAAAAGTCAAGCTGAGACACAGAGAAGGAAGGAAGGAAGGAAGGAAGGAAGGAAGGAAGGAAGGAAGGAAGGAAGGAAGGAAGGAAGGAAGGAAAGAAGTTCAAACACATGCCTGAAAGCCCCCTCACTCAGGAATTCCCCTCCAACGCAGCTCTTCGTTTGCTCTGTGAAATGATGGACCGAGGAGCATTCATTGTGGCTGAGATCGTGGTGGGCAGGCTGGAAATCAACTCCCAACAGGAGAAATGAGCCAATCCTTTCCAGGAGCAATTATTTAGGGAAGGACACAGTCCCCCCCTCTCCCACCCCCCGACAGGGGCGACCGTCCCTGCTCTTCCTGGCCATGGAGTGTCGGGGAGACGTGGCACCTGCCTGGCGTGCCCCTCATCTGCACCTCGTACATGGAGGCACATGGAGGCACATGGAGGCACACGGAGGCACACGGAGGCACACGGAGGGAGGCCTGCGGAGGCAGCCCGGCCCGGCCGCCTGCAGGAGGGCTAAGATGTTTCTCAGCCCAGCCTAAAAATATCTCCCTTGACAGCCTGTCACGGTGTCTGAGGCGCCACCATTATAAATTCATTCTTCTCTGTGCAGGCGTTTGGTTCCCAGGAGTGCCCTGTTAAGATAGAGATGTCCCGGGGAACTCAGATTGGGGGAGGCGGAGGGTGAGAGCCTGGGCGTCCGGAGACCTGGGTTTGCAAAGGGCCTCTGCCTCTGGCTGGCCGCCCTGTGAGCCTGGGCGGGTCATTTGCACTCCCCAAACCTCGGTTTCTCCATGGGGGTGGGGGGGAGGAACAAGAAAGAAGGTATAAAGGAGAGGAGGCCTCTGGTTCCGAGGGAGGATGTGTTTGCAGTAGGGTTTGACATCTCAGCAAGCACCAGTCACCCCAAAGCCCCTGGGTGCTCAGGCCCCAACCCCTGGTGGCATCCAGAACGCCCCTCCTCTCGTCCTGCACACCCAATCCATCAGCAAAGCCTGTTGACTCTACTCTACCTTCAAAACCCAGCTCACATCTGACCACTCCCGCCCACCGCTCTGGCTCCTCGCAGTCCAGGGCAGCATGACCTGCCCCTGGATTCTCCATCGTCCCCCGCATTGGCCCCTGCTTCTGCTCTTGCCCTCCAAAAGCCTTAGGTCCTCCCCCTTGACTTTAAACCATACATTCGATCCTGACACTCCTCTGAAAACTCTCCTCTCTTCTTCTCTCTCATCATGAAACCCACAGTTCTGCCCGGCCGGTGTGGCTCCGTGGCTGAGCATCAACCTATGAACCAGGAGGTCACGGTTCAGTTTCTGGTTGGGTGGGGCACATGCAGGCTCAATCCTCACTGGGGGGCGTGTGGGAGGCAGCCAATGGATGATTCTCTGTCATCACTGATGTCTCTCCCCCCCCCCCCCCCAGCTCCCTCTCTGAAATCAATAAAAACACATTAAAAAATAAAGATCTCACCAGGACCGAACAGGACCTGTAACCTAGCCTGGGCCTTAGCCCCTCCCACAAACGTCTCCTTGCTGCAGTCTGCACCTGCTCCCACCTCAGGACCTTTGCCTGTGCCATTCCTTCTCCCAGAACTCTCCCCAAACACCTTCGTGGCCCAGTCCCTAATTTTTTCAGGCCTCTGGTCAAATGGGTCCTAAGGGTCCCTTTCCAGACAGCCCTGGCAGAAGGAGCACACTCCCTTCCGAGTCCCCCCTCCTTCCTCTTCCTCCCCGCACTCATCACCTGCTCCCCAGGAGAAGCCACTATCACACTCCTGTTTGCCCTCCCTCTCTCCTCTAACAGTAAGCCTCAGGGTGGGGCGGGGCGGGGCGGGGCGGGGCAGGGCAGGGCTTTGCTTTGTTTATCTCTGCATCGGGGCACCTGAACCCTGCATCTGGGGTACCCTAGGTGCTCCATCCGTGTACGAGGGAGTCAGGGAAAGGAGCAGTTTAAGTGGAACTGTGCTAGCTGGAGGCCAGCCTCAGCGTACCACCGGAGAGGCCAATGCCAGGGCCTCTCCTGGGCTCTGAGTCCTCAGAGCAGCATGTGCTAGGGCAGTGGTCGTTGGCAAACTGCGGCTCTCGAGCCACCTGCAGCTCTTTGGCCCCTTGAGCTTTTAGCAAAGGCCAAATTAATTAAGCTAATAACAAGGTGGCTCTCCAAAGAAATTTCAATCGTTGTCCTGTTGATACATGGCTCTGTTGACTAATGACTTTTCTGAGCAGAACACTGTGCTAAGGAGTCACAGGTAGAGCGATTGTTGGGAGAACTGGGCGGGCCTGTGAGGGCAGGGGGCAGGGGGCAGGGGGGAGGGGGAAGGGGGAGGGCGGCGGGGGGAAAGGGGAGCAGGTAGGTAAAGAATCCCGGCTAAATGTATCCCTTCCCAAGGCTGCAGGTTCTTGACCAGAGGAAGTAGCTCAAAGGCCCCTGTGGACAGATTTCAAAAGCCGGGAGCCCACGGACAAAGGGCGGGTTCTAAGGAGGAGGAGCTCTGAACGGCCCTGGGGACAAACCTGAAACTCAATCCTGTCCCCAGTCCGGTCCAGCCGGCTCCCCAGCGTTCAACCCCGATCGGGTCACACTCCTGTCTCCCTCCCTTCCCAGGCTCCCCAGGGTACCCCCAGACCGAGCCCAGGGAGGGGTGCATGGCCAGAAGAGGTGGGAAGAGGAGGCTCCGGCTAGTGTCTCATTGAAGGGACGTTTTAGGACAACACAGCCCCAGAAACTGTACCAAACAACTCCATGCCACCCACTGGAATCCTCACAAACCAGGGCCCCTCTTACAGAGGAAGCCCCTGGGGTTCAGAGGGGTTGCTGGATCTGACGAAGACGCACAGCATCGTCCTAAGTTGCAGAGGGAGGACTGAGCCACTAGGGCCCAGACCCGTAAGCCACAACCGAGGTCTTTCTCTCCACACTGACTGGGCTGCCCTGGTCACACTGGGAGCCCTGTTTTCCATGAGCCTGAGGCCCCCAAAGAGGCCCTGCCTCCTCCCCTCAGCCTCACCCCCTCCTCTCTCTGGGCCTGCACCCTCAGGAGCCCTGGCCGCCCCCAGGCTGAGCCGCCAGCCCGCAGGGGGCGATGGAGGCACAGCTAGAACCTGGAGCCTCATCCGAATCAGAAAGCAGCTGAAGCCCAAAAAAGCGTCCAGGGCAGCCTTCCTGGGTTCTAGGACAGACAAACCCCGTGGGCGCTCAGCCTGGGGAGAGGCCAAACCCGTTTGTGCTGAGCGCCGCCCCCAGGCCACCACCGGCCCGAACCGAGCCTGCCAGCCCCTGTGTGAGGAGCGGCGGCCATCCATTCATTAATCATCATTTTATGCCTCATCAAGCCCCTTCCAAGCCCCTCCATGGGAGTTACACAAATTAGCTCCTGAAAAGACAGTGATTCCAGCTTAGCGAGGTAAGTGCTTTCTGATGGGCTCGGCGCACGGAGCCCTCCTGACAAGCCAATCCATCAGCATCGGAGACGGGGCGGCCCCGCTGCACCCCGCCCCGCCGGCCCGCACCCCGCCCCGCCGGCCTGGGGGGCTCCTGGGCGAGGGTCTCCGCCCACTGTGCCCGCTCCTCTGCACCCATTTCTGTGGCCTCTTGCCCTCGCCCACATCACCTTGCGCCCGGCTCTTCTGAGCAGAAGAGAAACTTTCCGGGAAAACCGAGGCCCCAGATCTGGGGACGCACCTGGGGGTGGCGGGGCAGGGCGCGCAGGCGCTGAAGTTCCGGACTCCAGCCCCCCACCCAGGGGAGGACCGAATCCGGAAGCCCTTTCTCCCCCAAAGCCTGGAAGTTGGGGTTCACAGACACCCTAAAATTACATGCAAGGGCTGTGTGAATACTGCGCCCGTGCATTATCGGGGGAAGGGCACCATCCGGGGCGTGGTTTCCAGCCCGCTCTCAGAGAAATCTCAGGCTCCACTGGAGGCCATGGGGGGACAGAGGAGGGTCCTTCCGTCTCCAGGGCGGCTTCCCAGGTCTTTGCTGGACAGGGAATCCGAGCCTCGTCTTTTTTTCATGGCGCGCTCATCTTTTTCTCAAAATAATAATAATAATAATAATAATAATAATAATAATAAATGCCATCCAGCAGTGGGCCGGCAGGGCTGGCTCTTGCGCTGGGTAAGAACGGAGGGGCACCGTTCGGAGAATGTGGTCAGGGGGCGAGGTGCGCGCAAGCCCGAAGCCCACACGCCGCGCCGTCGCATGTCCTGTCCCGGTGCCCAGAGGGCCCGCGGGGACCTCCCGGTGGGCAGGGCCCGGGCACAGCAGGCGGATGCCGGGCCGCGGCTCCAGCCGAGCGGGCGGCCGGAGCCGCAGCGCCGCGCCGTCGTTGGCCGCCCTCCCTCCCTCCTCCCTCCGCTCCACCGGCGCCGCGCGCCTCCGAAGAGAAAAGTCCGCAAACCAAACGGGGAGCCGTTTATCTCTTTCATCTGGGGGCCTGATCCAATTAAATAAATGCGCATTCACATCTGCATCCATCAGGCGGAGGCGCCGGAGGCCCCGGGTTTGCTTGGAGCAAAGAGAAGCAGGGTTCCCTGGGAAAGGTGGTCGTCCGGGCCGCGCCGGCCGCAGGCACCGGGCGCTGACAACGGGCGCGGCCTGGCCGGCGGCCTGGGGGGGCTGGGGCTGGGGCCTGCGGTCCACGGGAGGCCAGAGACCCCCGTACAGCCCCCCCGCCCCGAGGGGCAGGCCAGAGCAAGGGGTGCAGCCAGAGCCATCACACACACACACACACACACACACACACACACACACACGTTATCCACAACCTGGGCCACACCATGTGCTGCGACCCAACTCGCACTGAGCGCTCCAACGAAAGGGAGCCCCGCTCCAGCCGGTCACCGAGGGGGACCCGCGGGGTGGGGCTCCGGGCAGTCCCGAGGGGATTTAGCCCAGTCCGGGCGGCCAGATGCTGGTCAGGCCCGCTTTTCCTCTTGTTTGGTGGCCGGTGGCCCAGTGGTGAGGGATGGGAAGAGACCAGCAGAAGCCGCGCTCGCCTTTCCCCCCAATATCCCTGCAGGGATTGGGGGGGGGACGGCAGTTGGTTTACCCTATTGCGCTTTGGGAAGGGCTCTAGGTCCTGGACCCCCACATAAGCACCTCCTACCTTGCCATGTTGACCTCCTTAAAGGTTCTTTTGAAATAGGAGGGGTTGAAGCATTGGAGGGAATTTTTGTTTTGTTTTGGTTTGGTTTGGTTTTTCCTACAGATGGCCAACCCACAGTCCAAAAGTCAGAACCGGCCTTGGCCTTCGGGGCCAGGTTGCAAGGCAGACCTCAGCTATGCTGAACCGCGCAGGAGACAAACTGTGCGGGGCGCCCCCAGAGCCCAGGCCGGCAGACACTCCAGTGCAGGCACCCCAAGGGGCGTGGGCCCCCGGGACCCCACCTGGCGAGGATGCGCACAGCCCCAGCCCCCCACCCTTGGGCTATTTCAGCCGCGGGGCCTGTTTCTCGGTAGCTTCCCGCCTGTTTGTGCAGGCGGTGCCTGAGTCGCGGTGGCCATCTGCAGGATTCAAATTGTCCTAGTAACTCTAGGGCCTGCTCTCCGGTGTGTAAGCGGGTCCCGGGCCCCGGGCAGAAGCGAAGGAGGTGGTGGAGCGGTTCGCGTTGGACCCGCTCGGGGTTCGGGTTCGGAGCTCAGGCCCAGCTGCGGGTGGGGGTGCCGGGCCGGCCTCGCAGGATTCCTCCGCTGCCGGCCGCGCGGCGCCGGGGGGCCGGCAGGCGGCGCCCTTTCTCAGCGGCAGCCGCGCCCGGCTGTCTCCCCGGAGCTGAGCGCAATCACGTTCCTTTCACTTTGGGCGCCTCGCGGAGCGCCCTGCCAGGCTTCTGCCCAGCTGGCAGCTCCTTGCAGGGGAGCGGGGGTGGGTGGAGGGAGAAAGGGGAGCTGAAAGACACCGCCCGCTTTGAAATCGCATGCACGATGACCCCCCCCCCCGCCCACTCCCACCTCCCGCGCCCCGAGAGCCCTGCACTTCGCCAGGAATGAGCGGCCCTGAGCGCTTTGCAAACTAGGAGGCCTCCATGCAGGCCCCGCACCCAGCCCAGGGAGCGTGTCAGGCCCTGGCCCTGCGAGGCGAGCGAGGAGCTGGGGAGGGAAAGGCCCCTCCACGGCCTCTCCTCAATGCCCTGTTAGGCATCCTCATCGCCAAGTCCCAGGAACGGATTCCTCCTGGCACCGAGGTGAAGGAAGGAACCCACGAACCCACCCGGTTCCCCGTGGGGCTCTGCCTCTGGGGGGTGGGGGATGGACTGCATAGAACCAACTCGGTGATCCCCCACCCCCCATGGTTTCTATTGCCAGGGATCCAGGGCCTCCTGGTTCCTAAGTGCCAACCTCGGCTCGCCTTGGGGGGCTGGTGCCAGTGCAGCCGAGCGCAGGTGGCAAAGGCGCTCCAAGCCCCAGCACAGTGGTGTCCCAGCCGCTGTCTCGCTCCACTTCCTGGAACTCACCCCAGGCCTGGCCCGAGACCTCACCCCATCCCAGGCCCGGGAACCCACCCCAGGCCAGGCTGGCACCCGCC
Source organism: Pipistrellus hanaki (assembly GCF_964339955.1). Classification (NCBI taxonomy): domain Eukaryota; kingdom Metazoa; phylum Chordata; class Mammalia; order Chiroptera; family Vespertilionidae; genus Pipistrellus; species Pipistrellus hanaki. Next base: position 4,178,814 of record NC_140517.1, on the reverse strand, counting down.
GGAGGTCTTCCTCCCTCTCCTCCGAGGCGCATGGCCTTGCGCTAGGCCGGAGGGCCCCGCAGACAAGCAGCTCCTTCTGGGTTCAGCGCCCGAGGCGCTTTCTCCATGCGCCCACCTCCATCTGCCCGGAGGCCGCCCCCAAACGGCGAGGACCCCAGACGTCCGCGACACCGCCACTGGCCACCGAAAACCCGGCTCCGCGACGGAGAAACCCGTCAACTTCATCGGAGACGAAGTGACTCGAAGAAAACCGCAGACCCCGCAGAGGCCGGGGCGGGGGGATGCGGGGAGCAGCGGAGACGCCGACGCAGGCACCAGCCTTCCAGCTCCCCGTTAGTTCTGCTCCCCAGCCGCGGGGCTCCCCGACCGGCACCCCGTCGAGGAGAAGCGCCGAGGGGCTCCCCGGGGTGCGGCTCCTGTCCCCAGGCAGCCCCGCGGGTGTTGGCCCCGCATTCCCCCCCAACCCCTGCAACCAGGCTTGGGAAGCCCCGCGCCATGCCATTTCCATATCCCTGGGAACACAGGAGGCCTGTAATTTTCTCTAAAAAATAAAAAACAAAAATCACCAGTCCGGGTGTCTGTCGGGCCGGGGGTGTCTGTGGGGCCAGGGCTTCCCAAACCCGGCAGAGCCGAGGTCGTCCTGAAACTCCCTCTCTCTCTCCCGAGAGAGGAGGACCGGCCTATTCTGACTTTTTGAGAAAAAGACAAGGTGACTCCTGGGGCTGCATAATCAACAGGGCGAGAAAGCGGATTGTGAGCCGGGCAGCGGGGGGCAGCGGGGGGAGGGGGCCGGGCGCGAGGGCGGGGGCAGGGGGGAGGAGGAGGAGGGCAAGTCATCTCTGGAATTCAATTGTTTAAAAAAAATCATTTATAATTAAAGGGACAAAATAAAATACGATCGCCTCATGCATATTTAATCGCGCACACTCCCAGCTTTGAAACCATTTTTTTTTCCCTGCGTGAATTTTCTCATTTAAAATCTGAAGCCGACCGCTGTTCCAGGGGAGTGGGGGGGGGAACGGGACGGGGGAGGTAGGGGAGAAACACATCTGGAGAAAGCTTTCAAACTCCTTTAAGTTAGGAAGAGCTAAAGGAGCTCCGTGGCTGCTTCAACAACAACCACCAAACCAAACCAAAAAAAAAAAAAAAAAAAAATCCCCAGCACGAATCAAAACTCCGATGAAAGTTGGGGGGGGGGGGGTTCAAAAAGCGAGTCGAGATGAGAAAAGCCAGCAATGCAAACCAGCGCACCCCTGACGCAGCCTAATTAAGCCGGTGTTATGTGCACACACATTCTGTCTACACTCGGGCAGGAGTTTCAGAGAGCACGTTCATTCCCCTCGCTGGAGGTGTGTGTTGTTTTGTTTTGTTTTCTTTTTCTCCTTCCAGCAAACCCTCCCCTCCCCCCGATCGCTGAGAATTTCCCACGAAGCGAAACACGTCCGCGGTTCCGCACATTCGCGCGCGCGAAATGGAGACGCTGAGCACCGACCGCGGGGCCGCGTCTCTTTTCTGTTGGGGGATCGAGTCGCATCCCGACCTTTCCCACGCTGCGGGGGGAGATGCGGGATGAAGAAGAGACTGTCACAACCTCAGAAAATACTCCCTGAGCTGTGGGAACTCTTGAACCCGAGATAGAAACGTGCTAAAGCGATGACAACAAGCCGGGCGGCATGCGATCCTAATGGAGGAGGCGCGTTCCCTCCAACTTGGGAAGGCCACTTGCACAACACGGGGGGCGGGGGGCCCGCGGCAGGGGTGAGGGCGGGGGCGGCGAGGGCTTCTCCAGATCCTTTCAGGGTCCCCCCTCTCCTCCCGCAAGCCCCTGTGGCGCCCCCTCCCCCCACTTCCGCCCACTCTCCAATCCCTTCTGCAAAGGGCAGGCTTGAAATTCAGGACAAGTGTGACACCTACCTGTGAGAGGGGGGAACCGTCCCCTGGCCGGCCCCGCGGTCCCAGCCCCCCGAGACTGCACCGGGGGATCTACCGGACCACTACCCTCCGCCCCATCCACAATAGGATGCTGACTAATTTGATCAAACCCAAGGAAGAGACCAATGGCCAATTGGGAAGGGGGGAACGCAGACAAGGGACTTGGGCAGGTCTTCTCCTTGGCACCCCCTAAGGCTCCCCGCCTGCAGTAGCCCGCAGCACCTTTGAAATAGTAATAAGGGCTAAATCCGGCATAAAATCGAACTCATTAGCAAAGTTCACCAGCTGATTGCTTTGCATAAAACACGACACTGATTGCAAGTAATCAGGTTAAGCTAGGGAGCTCTGGCTGGTGCTGGTCTCCAGCTGACTTTGCCATCCTCTCTCCCTTCTGGGCATACACTTGGGTCTCTCTCCTCCTTCCGCCAGCATCCGATCTCCCCCAAACCTGCCTTGAGCGGGGCCATGCTCCCCAGGGCTTGCAGCCCCAGATGAGCCCCTGGCACCCCGAGATTCCATGGAACCTTTCCCTCCCAACTTGGAAAGAAAAAAAAAAGTTGCAGTTTGCACCTTGGAGTCCAAGGTGGATGGACAGCGTGTCAAGGCTTCTAAAAAGCAATGGAGGCTCTGATTATGGTAAAATCTCTTTTAATTAAATACTTTGCATTTTACAAAGGCGGCTGCGGTTCCTTTTACTTTTTTAAATCTAAGCGTATAACCTGATTCCTTTCTGTAATAATACTTTAGCTCATACCCAGAAAAAAAAAATCAATAGGTGTAAAAAAATTAAATTAAACTTGTCTTTTTAAACTATGAAAACAGGTTATTTTTTTTGGAGGGGGGAGGGACACAAATGTATATATACTTATATTACAAAAAAAACATTAGATGCCTGTAGAGGTGTCTGAATTTCATAATTTACTTCAAAGATATTGAATTATCCATTTAAATACAAAATGCTACATTAAATATACAGAATACGATTTAATACAAACCCTTTAACTTTTCTTTTCGGTGGGTTAAGACCTGTGTGTGTGTGTGTGTGTGTGTGTGTGTGTGTGTGGAGATGTTTACATTTTTATGTCATCCATCTCCATGAACTATAAACTTTTTAATAGGAGGGGGTCGTTTTCTCTCTCTTGCGGATGGAAAAATAACTGCCAAGGCCATGTTTTGTTTCTGTTTTGTTTTGTTGTTTTTGTTTTTTTAAATAAATTAGGAAAGTCCGGGAAGGGACCGACGCAGCCCGCGCTAAATGTCGGACATACCTTTCTTCAGTTCATAGGGAGAGTCTTTGCTCAGGTCTAGCTGGGACTGGCTCCGCAGCAATATTTTCGGATCTTTAGCCAAAGCGTCCGCCCGATTCAACACCGCCTGGTTTAATCCATTGAAAGGCGAGCCCGGGCCGGTGGTGGTCGCGGGGCCTGGCCCGGGCCCGGGGTGGTGGCCGTGGTGGTGGAGGTGTCCGAAGGAGCCATAGTTCGTGTAGCCGGGGTAGAAGGGCGCCGCCGTGTAGTACAGGGGCCGGGACAGCACCGTCCCGCCCGGGAAGGGGCACTGCGCCGCCGAGGGCGAGCGCGCCGGGGGCGCCGGGGCCGGCGAGGCGCGGCTGGCGGCGGCGATGGGCCCGGCGCACGGTGGGCACGGAGAGCTCTCGCCCCCGCCGCCGCCCCCGTCCTTGACCTTGTCCGAGGAGGTCGCGATCTCCGCCAGGGACCACAGTTTGGGCTTGGCGAGCACCGCCTGGGGCGGCGGGGGCGGCGGCGGCGGGGAGTGGATGACCGAGGGCCCGGGCGGCAGTTCCCCGGCGGCTGGGTGCGCGCCTGCGGCCGGGGCGCCCGGAGGATAGAGGGGACCCTGGTCCTCGGCGGAGGGCCCGCCGGGGCGCGGGGGCCCCGGCAGCGCGTCCAGGCGGCCCTCGGAGGGCGGCTCCTTAAAATCCGAGTCGCTGAGGCTGCCCTCGGTGGTCTCCTGGCCGGCGGGGCTGGCCGGGCCCTGCAGCCGCTCGCAGCCCGCGGCCGCCGCCTTCGGCTCCGCTCCTCCTGCGGGCGAAACGCAGGCCGTGAGCCGCCTGGAGGCCTCCGGGCAGAGGGGATGGGGAGGAGGAGGGGGGAGAGACATCCCAGCCGCCAAGCAAAGATCCAACCCAACCTCCGGACCCTGTGAGCCCCTTCTCCACCCCACCCCCCACCTTGCGCCTTTTCCATGCGGTTCCTCTCGCTCCACGCGCCCCTTGAGCTCACCCACCTGCGTCGGGGCCCGCGGGGTCGCCCCGGTCCTCGGGCTTCTGCGGCTCATCCTCGTCGTTCTTCTCCAGGTCGATGTTCTCCTCCTCCTCCTCGTCCTCGCTCCGGTTCCGCGGCGTCCACGTCATCTTGTTCTCCTTCTTGAGGCGCCGGCGCGCGTTGGCGAACCAGGTGGACACCTGGGTGAGCGTCATCTTGGTGATGATGGCCAGCATGATCTTCTCGCCCTTGGTGGGGTAGGGGTTCTTGCGGTGCTCGTTGAGCCAGGCCTTGAGCGTGGCCGTGGCGTCCCGCGTGGCGTTCTTGCGGTACGCGGGGTCCCCGTACGGGTAGGAGCCCAGGGGCGCGGCGTAGGGGTGGTACCCCAAGGAGCCCGCCATGCCCGGCGCGTGGTCGTAGGGAGAGCCCTGCGAGGGAACAGGCAAGGGAGAGGAGGTGAGAGGGGGGCCAGGGTCCGCAAAGCCACCTGGGGGACCGAAGCACACTGTCCCCCCGCGCCCCGGGGTCTGCGGGCGGCGGCCCGGCCCCAAACTCCAGCTTCCGCCGCCGGTGGGCACGGAGCTCAGGGCGCACCCCTTCCCCCTCCTCGGAGCCCAGCGGGAGCGCCAGCTCCGGAGCCCGCCGGTTCCTAGTGGGCGTCTGAAGCCACCCGGGCCTCGGCCCGAACCCTGCAGGGCCCCGGGGGCCGGCCCCGTTGGTCCCGGGTGTGCGGATCCGACCCCCGCGGCCGGGCCTCCGCCCAGAGGGGTCCAGGCGGCGGCAGCCACTCTCAGCCTCCAGCCCCGGTGGCTGCACTGCGAAGGCGCCGGGCGGGAGAGCGGGGAAGGAAAGGCATTTATGTTTCTCTCCCCCCAAAAGGCGATCGAAAAGCGGAGGCTGGCTAGGCAGGCACTCCGCTCCCCCACCCCCAAAAAAACACGTCCCCCCGAACCGGAGCGGCGGGCTCTCCGGGAAGCGCCCGGGGCCGGCCCAGAAATCCCGGGTGCACCGCAGCGCGCGGCCGCCGGCTCCGCAGAAACCTAACGCGTCCCAATCGGATTGCGGAGATGGGATTACGGATTTGCCACATTTCAGAGGAGGACTAATGAGACGCGAAGCCAGACACATTTACACACACTTTGCATGCTTTCCGCTCCGGTGCCCAGTCTATTTTTCTCTTTGGATCTAGTTTTTCCAAAAATTGCAAAACTTAAAAAAAAAAAATTAAAAAAAAAATGCACATGGCAGGGCGGCCCGGAGCTCCCGTGTGCACCCAAGGCTGCTCTTTTTCGTGGCCAGCGACCTCTCTCCTCCTCCCCAAACGCTTTGGGCCAGCGCGGCGGTCCGAGCGAGCGAGACCCGGGGCTCTCCGCTCCCAGCGGCGACTCCGGGAGCCCGAGGCCCGCGCGAGCCCAGGGAGACAATCGCCCAAGTTTGGCCGCCGGGGCGGCGCGGAGGCCGGGCGGGGGGCGCCGAGCCCTCGATCCCCGCAGCCCCCGCCCGCCCGGCCCCGGCTGCCCTCGCCCGCCCGCCGGCCCCGGCGGCTCACTCACCACGTAGGAGGAGAAGGCGGCGGCGGCGGCCGCGGCGGGGTCGGCGGCGCCGTACTGGAGGTGCGAGCTGTAGCCCGGCGAGGGCGCCGAGAACGCCGTGGAGCCGGCGTAGGGCGAGAACGCGGAGCCCGACGACGAGCGGCCCAGCTCATCCGTGCGGGGCCCCGACAGGACGCCGGCGCTGTACGCGGGGCACGAGTAGAGCGCCAGCGAGGCGGACGGCTGGTACAAGTAGCCCTGCGGGTAGGACATGGCCACGCGCGGGCATGGGGCGCGCCGCGCCGCGGCCGCCAACGAGCCGGCGGCGCCCTGCGAGGGCGAGAGGGCGGCGGGCGCCTGGCCTCCGGCTGGCTGGCCGCCCCTGCCGGGCCGCCGCTCCGCTCCTCGGGCCCTGCTGGCTTCCGAGCGCCGGTTCTGGGCGCCGCCTCCTCCTCCTCCTCCTCCTCCTCGGTGGCTTCCCGCGCGCCTCCGACTGCGGCCGCCGAGCCCGCTCCCGTGCGCGCCTCTCTCTCTGCGCCCCGGCTGGGCTTCGCCCCCTCCCTTGCTGCTTTCTCTCCCTCTCTCTCTTTTTTTTTCACCCCCTCCTCTCTCTCTCTCTTTGCACCGGGGGGCTCCGCTTTTGGCTCCGCGAAGGTCCTGCCAAGATGCTAAGTTGGAAATTGAGGATCCTGACGCCTTGTGCGCGCCCCGAAGCTCCTCCTTCCCGGGGTGTAGCCGGCGGTTGGACTGGCAGGAGCCTCTGGGCGGCCGCAGCCAACCCGGCCGCCGGGCGCGCCTCGCCCTCGCCCTCTGCCTCCTCCCCGGCTCCCTCTCTCGCTCGTTGGCGCGCCCCCTCGCCCCTCCCTCCCGCCCGCCTCTCCGCCCTCCTCTCCGTCTCCCCCTCCCTCCCTCCCTCCCTCCCTCCCCTGGTCTCTCTGCCCCCTCCCCTCCCCTCCTCCGCCCTCACCCCCACCCCGCCTCGCTCGCTCTCAGACTCTCGAGCGCCAGCCCCAGGATGACAATCACATCCCAGGCGCGCCGCCCATCTCTCCCAACTTTCCTCTTCGGCCGAGTCCGGGCGCCGAGGCGAAGCCGAAGAAGCCCCGCGGGCCCCGGTGGCGGGCCTGGCCGCCCCGAAATACAAAGGGACCCAGGCGGAGGACGGCGAGGGCGCAGCGGCGGCGGATGCTGGCTCTCTCCCTCCCGGAGTTAGCGGATTTCTCGGATCGCCGTCCCGCCGCCTCCCCTGGCTTCTTTCTCCCACAAGGCAGGGGCCCGAGGACAAGCTGGAGTTTCGGAATGAAGGTCCCTGGGAGAGTGAGTGCCACGAGTGCCCCCGTCGGGGCAGAGAGAGTCCGGGGGGAGACTGTCCTTCGGCTGCAGCAGCAGCAGCAGCAGGTGGGCCAGAGCCGGGCCCTGGGCATCTGCACCGAGTCGACCCGCTTTTGCTTCCATCAGCTCCCTGACAGGCTTCGAGGGAGAAGACACTGGGGGGCCTGGAACGAGGGTGTGTGTGTGGGGGGGAGGGGGGGCAGTGAGCAAGAGCAGGTCTCAGGACCCTTCCTCTCCTCTTCCCCAATCTGTTGGAAGCCTCGCTGTTTCGATCTGGGCACTTTCCCCCCCGCAGCTCGCCCTGCCTGCCAAGGAGGCCGGTGGTGTGGTGGTGGTGGAGGATGAGGGGGTCCCCTTTCCCCTCCGAATGCACTCGCACCCCCATCCCCGCCCAAGCGCCACTGTAAACACTCCACAGAGCGCAGTGCCCAACCCAACCCCTGTTTGCTCAGCGAGGCGCTGGCCAGGCAAACACACACCACTGAGTCACAGACAGAGAGAGCCCCTGCCCACCACGGCCGGCCACGCAGCCCGAGTGCAGAACAGACACCGCAGGTCTCTCCTCCGCCCCGCGCCGCCGCCACGAGCCACGGGCGCGCTGGGTCTCAGGGACAGACAGGGGCGCTGGCGAACCAGGGCGCACGGGTGGGCACTCCGCTGGCGCTCAGTCTATCGGGGGATTTGTGCGCTTTTATTAATGGGGTCACACGCAAGCACGACTAGACACACACACAGTGTCCCGTGATGACTTGGTCGGGCGAGAAACAGATCCTGGGCTCCGCCGGCCCCTGGCACTGGAGCTGGGTGCGCGACAACGCGCACGCGCGCCGACTCCGACTCCTCCCCCTCCGCCGGCTTCCCAGGCTCCGCCCCTCCAGCGGCTATTCTCGGGACCCAAGCGATCCCCGCGGCCCCGCCCCTCCCTGCCGTCACCTCTGATTGGACGCCGGCCCGCACTGACTCCGCCCCACCAAGGTCCTGGGCCCGCCTCCCTGCGAGTCAGGGCGCCGGGGGGCGGGGCGTCGGCGCGCTATTGTCATGGAGACGGGAAGCCAGTGGCAGCGGCGGCGGCCCGGCCGGCGGCGCAGAGGTGGCCGCGAGCCAGCGGGGACCGAGCGAGGCCGCGCGGCCGGCCGGACCGCCGGACGGGAAGGGAGCGCGGGCCCGGCCAGCGGCGGCCGCCGGGCAGCCAAGGCGCGGGGGTCCTCTGGGCGCGGCGGGGCCGGGGTGCTCGCAGCGTCTCCGCCCCGTTCCCTTCGCCGCTCCCGCCTCTCGCGGCCCCTCGCCGCGCAGCGCCCGCCCCCGGCTCCGCCCGCCGCCAGCTCAGCCCCTCGCGGTGGTAACGGTCGGGAGCGGCCCTGCCTAGCGGCCCGCGCGCGCCGCCCGCCGGGGGCTCCCGGCGGCCACGAGGGAGCGTCCGCGGCCCGCGCTCCCGCGACGAGACTCCGAGGTGAGCCCTGCGCCCCGGTCCCACCGGCCGGCCCCCCGCCCTGTCGCTCCTCCCGGCTTTCCTGCATCTCGAGCCGCCGCGTCCGCGTCCCCTCGTGGACCGGACAGACCCGTGGGCAGGGCCTCCCCAGGTGCCCCGGACCCCGGGCGCGCGCGTGTGTGTCCCCCTCCGTCCACGCGCGCGCGGCAGCTTCACCCTCTGGGCTGGGGACCAGGGCGCTGATTTCCGAAATGGGGCCCCGGAGGTGTGTGCCACCCGAGCACCTGAGCATCCGAGCCCCGTCCCGCAGACACCCCCATCCCACCATCCTGGCCCCCGGGCCGCCCCCCATCCCCACCTCCACCCCCGCCGCGTCCCCCGCTCTTCCTTCCTCCACCGCCTTCTCTCCTGTGGCCCGAGAGAGGATCCGGAGAGATGGGGGGCCTTTGGAAGGTGTGGCTCTGCTGCTGGGCCTGTCACCTCCCTCCCGGTCCGATCTGAGGCTCCTGCTGAAGGACAGACGTCTCTATTTGCTGCTTCCTTTGCGCCGGGATGGCCGGGCGCGCGCTGGCCGCGGACACAGACCTGTGCTCACACCCAAAGGGAGGGGGGAAATCGGGCCATTCATTAGCAGGCGGGCTGGACCCTGGTAGCCACGGGCGGGTTTTTTCTCCGTTTTCCCGTGAAAGCGTTCAGGTTTGGACCAGTAAAAAAAAAAAAAAAAAAAAAAAAAAAAAAAAGCGAGGTTTTAAACTTTTTATCTTGGTGGTGGTGACCTCCCCCTCCTCCTCTTCCTCCTCTCCTTTCCTCCCCCCCCTTTCTTCCCGTTTCCCCCTTTTTTATTCATCAGGTTTGTTTGTTTGTTTGTTTTCCATTTGGGAGCAGATGACTTGTTAGCAGTCTTGTCCCTGGGCTGATGCTCCTGAAGCGTTCTGCCCCCAGCAGAGGTGGGAGCTGCCTGCCTCTCATTTCAGGTTACCAAGGCGACCATTCCCCTTTTTGGGGGGGAGTAGGGGGGACGGTTGGGAGGTGGGCTTGCTTTTGCATTTTATCTTCTTCTGAACATTCTCACTTGGACCAGGGGATAGGTCTGTCCTCATGGTCCTTCCTGTCGGACTTCCCATGTCCTCATGGTAAAGCCATCCGAGGGGTTTCTCGGGGTGTCGCGTCTGCACGGGTCCCAGTTCTGCCCAACTCCTGGCATTGAAAGCATTGGCAGTCGGACCCACACAGTTGCCCTGGGAAGACTGGGGCCGCCTGGCTGAGCTGGCTCTTCCAGTTTCTGGCTGCAGAGCTGTCATTGTGTAAATCAAGCGCAAAAGAGGTTATTCCTGTTTATGGAGCGTAATGGGTGTTTACAGTGAAAACTTTAAAGACTCGTAAAAGCAGGTCTGCCTTCCTGTGAAGGTCTCATCCTTCTTGTGGGAGACACAGGGCACCCACAGGAGGAGAGGCAGCAGATTGCTGCTGTCGTATCACTGGGCTGTGTTGGAGTGTACTTAAAGGATTATGATTGATAAGGCTGTCCTGCCGGGAGAATGTTGACACAGGTGTGCGTGGTTATCTTAATTAAGATCCTGAGAAAATGTTGCCTAAAATGGTGACATAAGAAGGGCGGCGTGTATTTATTTATTTATTTTTTTTTTGGTACAGTTTTTTGCTCTGGGAGAATTTAATTGCGCTTGAAACCTGTCTCGGAGCTTCCAGATTGTGCGAGCACTTTGGCAGTGGAAGTTTGAGAGAGAGAAACGATCGTTTCATGTTAAGTGTTCTGGCACGTACTCGCAGGACTTGTGGCTTTTTGGCAGAGCCTTTGTCGGCGTTCTTTGTGCTCTATCTTGGTGGAATGATGGTTGCTAATTTAGAAAGAAAGGCACAGAGCACTCTATTAAGCAAATGCTTATGAGTGTTGGGAATAAATCTGCAGAGGAAGGCATGCTGGATGTGCAGAAACAGAAATAAAAAGGTAACTAGATGAGACATTTATGCCACTTGCTTATTTGGAAAACATTCTCCCGGAATGCTTCATTGATCTAAAACAATTACTGTTTTCATATCATCAGGCAGCTAGGTACATTGCTTATGGAATGCCTTATTTTTATTTCCAGAAATAGAAAAGAAAAAAAAAAGACCTGTTTTATTTTTCCCCAAAACATTGCTTTTGTAAATTTGAATTGGTGAGCAATCGAAGAGAGTGCATGTCGGCTCTTAATAGTTTACGGATCCGAATCATAACCTGGGTGACCAGTCAATTAATATTAACCGTCCTCAACTTCAAATCTCTGAATGCAAAAACAATAGCCAAGACGGATGCTGTTGATCATATTACCCTTGGCTTACCCGGCACCTAATACCCTTCCACATAAGTATTGCATTAAGATTTCCCCCTCTCTTTGTAGATCACGATTTCCAGGAAGCCGGCTGTCCATCATTGTGTATATAAGACGTGTGAGTGTTTTTCTTTAATATTCAAACTCACCGTAGAGAGAGGAAATGAAAGTGGAGGAGGGAGGCCCTCGGCATGTATGATCGGAGAAGCCAGGTGTAGAGTCACAGCTCGCTGCTGACTCCAGGGGCAATTAGCTGGCTAGAATTACACGGTACACTGGAATCAAAGAAAGACTTATTTAGATTTGTTTGCTGAAATTCCAATAAGAGCATCCATTTTTTGACGATAATTGCTTTCATTGAGCCCACACCTCCCCTATCAGAATTTCTTTTTCTGGCAGCTAAGAGCTGCCTCTGTGGGCGCCTTTCCATGTGTTATTTTAAAATTGGATATGCCGTGTTAAAAGAAATGGAACAGGAATATGAACTCATTACTTATCATTCATTTTAATTAACAACACAAACAATCACTAATGCATGTTTACATCGTAGGGATCTTAAGAAAAATTTAAATGTTCTCTAGACGGTAGCATTCAAGTAAATGAAGTCATTTAGTTCTGAGTGAATTATAGGTTATGAAGACAGTATTATATTTTGGGCAGGTCATGCTTTAACTCTGACATAGCACAGCCTGTCTTGTGCGGTAATGTCTGGATGGCTTTGTATGTTTCCCTTCACTTTCTGCATCGGGTTGACTTTTGCATTTTAAACATCTTTTTTGTGTGTGATCAGTAGCTGCCTCCTAGGTTAGAATCATTCCCTAATAGAATAGCAATTGATGCAACTCTAAGGAAGATGTAACATCTTGCAATTATTTTGTCCTTATTCAATAATGATCCTGGTTGGCTTTCATCACTCTTCTGATGTGTGTGATTCTCAGGACTTATTTCTACACAAATCTGCAGGCTTTTTATTGCCGGCGTAAACCTAACCACCAATTCAGCTTGGCAAATTAACTTAGAGGCTTCAGAATTGAAAAGGGCTATATTCTAATGCAGTTTGAGTCTAAGTCTTTATTAGTAAGGATGCACTTAACATCTGTTCCAGAGGAGGGAATGTAATTTTCCACCGCAGTTGTCATTGACGCAATTCGTTTTCCCAGCCTTTTCTCGGCTGATGCTGTCCCACACCTCATAGGGCCTTGGCTTGTTTACTTGTCATCAGACAGAGTGATACCTTGGAGAAAACAGATTAGATATTCACGTTTAATATCCCCAAAGTGCTTAACCGGTCTTCTGTGTTTCCCTAAACAGAGTCATTTCCATCTTCTGTGCGGGCGCTAAGTAGGATGCTTCCAAAGTGCAGGTGGATGTGTTCAGCTCAGCTGGCTTCTGAGCCCCGGGCCCCTCCAGACGCTGGCTGCACTTTGTCCCCCGATCCTCCTCTAGTAAGAGTCTCCGCACAGGGCTGTGTGTGTGCAGCAAAGCCCAGAGAGCATCAGTGTTGGTTTTACCAAAGTATTTATGTTGCTAATAGAGACGAAGTACAGGATGTCACTCGAGGCCTTTGGTTATATAATTTTATTAATGCATTCAACCAAGGTTCAGCAAGTAGAACATTTTTTTTTTGCTTCATGGAAATCCGCTGAATAATTTATTTTTAATGATGTAGGGAAATTTATAAACTCAGTGCTTTTCATACAAATGGAGACTAATGCTATATTTTAGAATAATAGGATTATAATAGAAAGGAAATACTCTGATTCTACCAAATTGCAGTTTGGGGTTGTTTTTTTTTAAAAATATTATTTTCAGTACCCAGTTCTTTTCAGAATAAATTTAGTGGGAGTATCAGCCAGCTCGTCTTGAGGCCAAACTCTTTAAAATGACAAAGAGTACACAGTTATGTGTAAAATGTCATCCCCCCACCCCCATCAAAATAGGGGCTGCTGGATACAAGTAGGTGAGAAAAGCAATGAGAAAAAAAAATATTTTGCAAACTATTTGTGTTGTACAGTGAGGAGAGCAAGGAACTGGGTTTAGTGATAAGGAACATTTGTTAAGCAAAAAGAGGTGCTTGTGTGACCAGAAAAAAAAAAAAGCAAAAAAAAAAGCTAATTTTACAGAAGGCTCTACAGTTAGCAGAGCCCGCAACAGAACAAATGGCTCTCTGTGAAGACTTTCAAAGGCACGAAAGTGATTTTCCACGTAACACAAAGTAACATATAATTGCGCTTAAATAACACACTTGTGAAGCCCTATCGCTGATTAGGCCTTAAGGAGATGGGGTTTCAGGTCTGACCCAGAGCTGAAGCGTTACAGCTGAGTTAGAAAACACACACAACGCAAAAATAAAGGACATGGTAAGCAGTGAGCATTCTGACTTCTCTTTGTTTGCCTTTCAGCTTATTTTTTCCCCTGTATATTTTCCCCCCCCAAACTATTGGTAGAGTTGTTGTTGAGTTTCAAAGACAAGAGGGTTGTTTTCTGTGGGTCTTTTCATTCTAGGGATGAATATAGGAAAAACCTAAATGTGAATGCGAATCGGCCGAGTTTTGTATCCGTTGTCAGCCCAAATATATTGTTTCGTGTGTCATGCCTATTAACGGTATTCAAACATATTAAAACGAAGGCTCCTTTTGATATAAAATAGGTGTGTGGGGAGGGAGGTCTCCCACTCTTTGGAGAATATTAAGAAAACACGTCCCTCCAGCAGGACTAGGTTACCGGTTGATTGATTGAGAAGCTTTACTAAATGCTCTCCAGTTGAGCTCGCTGGGGTGTGCTCTCTGAGAAATGGGTCAGTCGGTAATAAAATCGGTGGAAGTATTGGTAATTAAATTGTAATTCCATCAAAGGGGGAAGTGGCCGCAGGAGAGATGAAGCTAACTATTGCCGTGTTTCTTTTTAAGAATCCGAGGTTCCTAATGGAGCGGCCGCCCTGACGACTGGAAGGAGGAGATGCTGAAGATGGGGAGGTAATGGTATCTTATTTTAAAAGAATACTTCCCTCTATCTCCCCGAGCCCTTATTACATATGAGCCCGTTATCTAGTCGGCAGCAATGCCTTTACATTTGCGATATGAAAACGATCTGATTTTCCAGGCCGGGTGTCTGAGCTGCTGCTCCAGGGAGAGCGGAGAGCTCTCAGGGGGGCGTGCTCAGCACCCTTAAAATAGCGGCTTTCTCAGAATCCGAGCTGCCACGGTGGCTGGTAGAGATCGTTTTAGTTTGTCGTCCAGGTGGATGCATTTAGC
>NC_140517.1:3992280-4162280 GCF_964339955.1 Pipistrellus hanaki | reverse complement strand
TTATCTGCAGACGTTCCTAATGGGTTATTGTCGCATTTAATGTGCCATATTTTACGGCGGAATAATTCCCGGTCCCCGGACATCGGATTGCTTTCAGCGGGAATGAAGATTAATTCACTCAGGGCCCGCGATGCCGGGCACCCGGGCGTGTTTTCATTTTTTGTCCTCCTTCTCCCCGCTTCCTCCAAGGTAATTCCCACCTTTTTTTTATGGATTAAGATCTCAATAAGGAGGCCCTTCAAGCAGGAATGATGGCGGAGGAGTGCTTAGCTTTATTTTATGGCCCATCAGGAGCCTGAAGGTTTTATGCCTGAATAAGCATCTCCCCATCTAACTGGGGAAGGAGAAAATAGGGCAGACAATGCTGGCGGTGCCCGGCAGAAAAGTAACTATTGGAACAGGACGTCAGACTGATATTTCACGGGAACCTCGCATAGTTGATGACAACCAATAACACTAACGTCTCATTAAAAGCAGTAGGTAGGGTCCGCTTAGAAATCAAAAGGAGTTAGGCTCCGAGAACACGCAGGTTTCTCTCCGTGAGCGCTAGCCCTCCCATGCCATCGGCATCGGCAGCGCAGCAGTAAAATGAAAAGTATAAACATGTCTTTTAATGAAAAAAGGCATCGGCTCTAGAACAAAAATTTATCATTTAATTCCCCCTCCTCGACCCCAAGTATTTGCCTAAGGATAGGACACAGATGATCTGTCACTTGTCTTAGTTGCGTCCTGCGGTCAACTAGATGCTTTATAAAATACCAGCTCCGTAGTTTAAAACGCTGTGAGATTTCATTTCTCCATCACCCGCCCCCAGATTCTTTCTGTGTTTCTCCACGAGAACCTCTGAAAATAGAAATCTGAGGGATGTACCACCATCATATTTAAAACCGCAGTCCAAATTCTTCAACCGTTCATTTGGTTTATAGTTTTCTAAGTCGATAATAGCATCCACAGAACTTACCTGTGAATAAGGCATAGGTATAGCTTATGCTTCTAGGAGAAAAAGTATTTTAAAGAAAGCATAGTTTCACCAGGTAAATATATGCCACGGAAAGCATCTATATTGTTGTCTGGTTCATTTTGGAGTAAAATAATAACTGTGCCATAGTCAGTACGTCTTCACTCCGTCATTTAGTTCCAACCTGCGTGTTCGTGTTAAAGCACATGTGTAGAACTGCCTTGGGTACTCTGCCATTCTCCATTTCCTTCCTCCCCTCAGAGACAAAGAATCTGCCTTTGTTGCTCTCCTTTAAGGTACAACTGTATAAAGTGTTTTCAAATCGTGCAAGTCATTGCCTCGGGTTGGTGAAAACATTTACTTTTTGAAAAGAAGAAAATGCCCGTTTGTAAAATATTCCTTGTATTTGTACCTCTTAAGATAAACAGTTTACTTTGCTACGGTACATACCAATCTACTTCATTAATTTTTCCCAGAATTCATTTTGCCATGTTTGGTCAGACCTTGTATGATAAATTAATATAGAACAAATTAGCATATAATTTTATTTTCCACGTGGCTTAAGCTAGTTGCAGAATTATGCTACTACTATTTTGGGGGAGAGGGGCAATTTGATAGTTTATGTAGACTATAAAGTGTTTGCAAATGCTCAGCGCATCCCGGCTAATGTGTTGTCAAATATGTTTTAAAGCAAGCAGTTCGGGGAAAAACTCACTCGTGGCTCTGAGTTATTAAAATGCCTCCTAAGGTAGCATTTTTAATTAGTGTGCATAATTGATTCCTGATTTATCTTCTCCTAAGCATAGGGCAGCAGCGCAGAGTCGAGTGCAGTTGTGAAGTGTAAGATCTCAGGGATTGATGGTGACAGTGATCATGACAACTGAACGGATTACTCTCTCTCGGAGATCCCGTGGTCGGTCTGAAATTTCCTGTGCTCGGTGCCCTGTGGATGCACAGGCCGCGGAAGAATCAAGTGCTCGAGTGGTTTAAATACGCTTTGGAGGTTCCTATTTATAGACGACAGTATTTTTCCAATTACAATTCTCAGTTGTCATTCAGAAGATCAGGTGCCTCTTGATCATCAATTTTAAATGCCTAGTGTTAGAGTATTACCAAACACTTTGTTTTAACCGAAATATAGAGGAAAAAAAAAATCAATTTTATATGTTGACTTTTCTTTTCTAAAATGTCTTTATCGCGTGGCATGAATGTTTACACCTGAAAGAGTGGTCTCCAGGCAACCCCCTTCCTTCTTTATCACGGAAACTCTCCCGGCAATCCAGCGTCATTAGAGAAGGGTTACGATGGCTGTTTAATGTGACTGTGTTATATCGGGGGAGGAAAAAGACTTAACAGATATATATATATATATATATATATATATATATATATATATATATATATATATATATATATTAATTCTCTATATTCAGTGCCTCTGGAATAAAACACTTTCTCCTCAACAAATCTATTAGCTCAGCTCACATACAAGAAACAGTTGCCTCTACTGGCAGAGCATGTGGGACGTGTTTAGATATTTGATTTATGTAAAGAAGGGTGCCATCCAGCTTCCCCAGATCCTTACGTCAGGGGAGGCTGTATCCTGAGGAGGCGCCTGGCCATCGGGGAGTTCCTGCTTGTGGCCTCGGCGGTGGCTCTGGAGAGCAGGGAGACCCCCCTGTGGCCGGCAGGCCGGGGAGCACCATGAAGGGGTGTGGCTGGCCGGAGGCCGCCCTCAGCCAGGGACCTGGGGAGGTGCGCAGAGGCTGGGGCCACGTGTGCACACTGCCGTGTGTTGCACCGTTGTGAGCCATCACGTTGGTATTTCATCCACCTCTCTGGTTGTTATAAAGCACATATGTCAAACACAAGGCCCGCGGGCCAAATCCAGCCCGCCAGGCCTTGCAATGTGGCCCGCACTGCGCTGTCATCACTGCACTCCGCTGTCAGTTTATGACATTGTCAGTTTATGACTGTTCAGTAAACCATTCGGCCCGCGATTTAGGCTGGATTTTAGATTTTGGCCCCTTCTCTGATTGAGTTCGACAACCCTATAAGAATCAAAGTGCTATGTGATGGCTTCTTAAGCTCAGATTGCAATATGGCAGCCAGTTTACTAGGCTAGAATATTTATATTTTACTAGAGGCCCATTGTATGAAGATTCCTGAATAGGCCTTCCTTCCCCTGGCTGCTGGCACCAGTTTTCCTGTGGCACCTTGGACCCAGGCTTTTGCTCTGGTCAGAGCCTTCCATCTACACTCTGGCAGGAGTCTTCAGTCTTCTCTGATTAGCCTGGAGTGCCGCCCCCCACTCTCCCCTTCATAGCAGGCATCCTGCCCCCGCCTGGCTGCTCCTGCCTGCATATGCAAATTAACCTGCCATCTTTGTTGAGTTAATTTGCATGCTCACTCCTGATTGGATGGTGGGTGTCACAGAGCTATGGTCAATTTGCATATTTCCCTTTTATTAGTGTTGATTTTTATTTTTAATTAAACTCTGTAGTGTGAGCTAATTATAGATTTCACAAGCAGCTGTATTAAGTAACGGAGAGATCCCTTGTCCCCTTTTCCCGGTTTCCCCAATAGTAACATCGTACAATAGATAGTCAATATAACAGCCTGGACCTTGACCCCGTGTAGAAATCTCCATTGCCACAAACATTCCTCAGATCCCCCGGACATCCAGACTCACTCCCTTTCCACCCCTCTGCCTCACCCTAGCTACAGCTAGTCTGTGCTCCGGTTCTATAATTCTCTCTTTTCCGGAATATCACATAAATGGCATCACATAGTAAGTAATCTTCTGCGATTGGCCTTTCTCGAGATCCCGCTCGCAGATATCAGTCGTTTGTCTTTTGCGTTTGGGCAGGATCCCATGGCATGGCCGGCCCAGGGTTGGTTTAACCACTCACCAGTCGGGACAGGCTTGTTCCCAGTTTTTAACTATGATAAATAAAACCGCTATAAACATTTGTGTGTAGGTTTTTTTTGTGTGTGAACGTAAGTTTTCATTTTTCTGGGATGAATGCCCGGGAGTGCGATTGTGGTTCATATAATTGCACAGTGTTTTGTGTGTTTTTTTTGAGACTAGAATTGATGTCTTGTTTGTGGAAGGGAGGACGGAGGGCATCCACATTTTTGCAGTGTTTTTGCTGTAACTGGATTTGTCTAGGATTTTAAAACATGCAGACTATCATAAATAACGTGTAGCCATATATATATATATTAAAAAAACCAGTTTTTCACAACGTAGATGTTTTTCCTGATTTTTGATAAAAGTACTTCTTTAAACATTATTTTTTTTCTTGGAGGTAAATAATTCCTACGTAAGGGAAATAAAAGTAGACATATACTATAGAAAAGATGTTGCAAAGATGATGAGACACCTGGAGAAATTTGGGGGAAATTCCCCCAGTGTTAATAAAGACTTGACATTCAAGGATGTGTTCTAATAGCCTCTGAATTGATGGACAGCTTTTGTCGCTGTCATCTTTCCTGCAGTTTTTTATTTGTAGAATTAATTAATTATTTTTAATTAATAAAGATTGTGTTCAGTGCTGTTGCATTTAATGCTCACTTGACTCCACTATATGCACTTAGTAGGAAAAAGAAATAAATCATTTTCTTCCTAGTGCACAGCCCCTAAAAATACGACTACTTTACAGGAGGTTTAATGGAAGGAACAGCTCTGTTCCAAATCCTGGTGGAAATTACACTGTTACATTATACCTACGGAGACATAGTGAGCTGGGTACAAAATCATGTGTGCTCTATTTTTGGGGAGACCCACTGAAAGGATATGCAAGGATAATTTTACTCTGATTTCTCACCGTATAGATTGTCTTCAGAACTCTTCCTGGAAGAGGCAGCTCCGTTTTTAAAAAATAAACCTCGGCTGTGGTTAACTGGTTATAGTGATCCTTCTAATACAAGACAATATTATAAATCTTTAACTTGTTTGAGTGAGGCACTGGGCTCAGGGGACCCCCAGCTTTCAGTGCTTCCAAATATTATTTCATCTTTAGCCCATTATGGTAAGGACCACAGTGACATAAATGACATAAAATAATAATAATAAAAAATCCTTGCCCTTAAGAAGGACCTGTTAAGAGATAGAATAGACACAAGGACTCTCTCTATGCCGGCAGTCATTTATCCTTACGCAGCTATTGAAGCCCCGATTACTGAGCCTTTCCAGGCGGGTAAAGGAGCAGTCCCCCCCCCCTCCCCCCACTGTCCTCTTAGCACAGTCCTCAGAGGTCTTCCCTCGGGCAGTGGGTACGGGGAGAGGAAAAAGAAACTGAGATAGAGACCAACACCGTTTTTGCTTTATAGAAATGGAGAAACTTCAGAATTCAGGGGAGTCTGGGGACCCGCTCCTGCTGAAGCAGGCCTCTCAGAAAGCGGCAGGCTTGCCTTTTCAAGTTAATTTGCATACCCACTCCCGATTGGCTCGTGGGGGGGGCCCACCATGGAGATACGGTTAATTTGCATATTTCTCTTTTATTAGTATAGACTGTTATTTTTAATTAAACGCTTTAGTGTGAGCTAATTATAGATTTCACATGCAGCTGTATTAAATAACACAGAGACCCCTTGTCCCCTTCTCCCACTTTCCCATGAAGAGCGTATGCTGGTATGTGATATGGAGGATACGGAGGACTTGAGGTAGGAAGAAGGACGTGAGCTTGAGGGGGTGCTTGTTAGAGGTGGGTGCAATCTGGTCTGGCTAGGAATTCCTGAGACATCAAAGGGATAGGTCACTGATTAGGGCATATTTAACAGTTCCGATATGCTAGAGAACTCTCCAGAAATGAGGCTGATTGTTTTTTGGCAAGCTTTTTCTTTTTTTTGGAAGAGTAATATTTGAATTTAGGTATATAGGTTTGAGTGAAAAAAACAAAAACAATGGATGCTCTTTCTCCTAAAAGTGGAGCTTGGCCTTTAGGTTATGAGGCTCGATCTGGTCGTATGTGTGAAACAAAATATGATCTTCCTCTTTTTATATTTAATAGCAAGTGTATTTTGTACTTCTCTAGTATCTTAAATGCATAATCTGTATGAGTATAATACTTTATAAAATTTTAGTTTATTGTCAGCTTAAAATAACATTAGGACTTGGAGTTTGTTTGAAGAACTCCAAAGTTAAAACTGCAAGACGACAGAGAGATTAAAAGTTGCACAAAGCATACATTTGTAAGATCAGAGATAGACCTGCTGGCCTTCCTGAAAACTATTTTGAGCATCCTAAGAAAGAACAAGTATTTTTTTTTAACTTCTCAAGGTAGCAAGAGAGCTAAGAGCCTTTTTAAAATATGCATCTAATTTTAGGTGGCTAAAATAGGAAGCTACAATATAATATGATAGAGGCCCCTTTTGCTTGGGAATTTGGAAAAAGAAAGAGACAGGATCCATTATAGTTTCTTTAAATGCAGATGAATCTTAGAGCGATCACACTGGTAATAAAGACAGCATAATCAAGATAACTCAGGATTTTTTATGTCATAATATTGATCCCAGAATCTCCAACTCTATGGCATTGCCACTGTGGAGGCTAAGTGAATTGTGTTTTGTGAAAGAGCTACATTAGGTTGGCAGCTTAGAAGTTCTGAGTAAATATAATGGCCTAGCACTGTGGAATCAGCCTGTAGTACTGTTTATCTAGCAGTTAAAAAAAAAAAAAAAAAAAGAAAGAAAGAAAGAAAAAAAAAACAGTGCAATTTTAGACAGTTTAAAAAAAATTTTTTGCAAATATTGCAAATCATAGGTTGGTTACCCCTAGACTTCCTGACTCTGCCGTGATTGCTGTACTCTCTGTATATTCTTTTAAGATGCCAGGCACTTTATAATTTTGTCTATAATTGTTTATATATATTTTCTCCACAAAATGTCCTTAGAACAACTTACTCCTAGATTTTCTTAACCCACTTGTCATCTTTAAACTTTCTGGATGAATACACTACAGTGTCAGTGGCAGACACATTAGTAGTCTGTTTTATTATTTTTTTCCAGGAGCCTTCCTATTCAAAATACCTTTTAGACTCAACGCATAAAAATAGCAGGCCGTGTCCGCCTGCGGGCTGTGGAAGCTGGGGAAGACTTGCTTTTCCGCAGGAAGACGCTGAGTCCCAGGAAGATGAAATGACTTGCTAGTACGTGATAACGAGGATCTTTTTACTCCAAAGCACATGCTGCCAACTTGAAGGTGCGTGTCCCCAAGTCTGGAAATTCAATTTGCAGATACTTGTATCACAACTCTGTTCTTAGTCATGTTTTATTCTAATGTTTTATTCTAATATTTTATTCTAATATTTTATGCAGAAATACACTGAGTGGCCAGATTATTATGATCTCTGAATGCATAATAATCTGGCCACTCAGTGTGTGTGTATATATATATATATATTAGAGGCCCAGTGCATAAATTCATTCATGGGTGGAGTCCGGCCAGCCTGGCCAGGAGGAAGTGACATGGGCTGTTGGCCGGCCTGCCTGCTGGTCGAACTCCTGGTTAAGGGGACAATTTGCATATTAGCCTTTTATTGTATAGGATATACACTGAGTGGCCAGATTATTATGCGTTGAGAGATCATCATAATCTGGCCACTTGGTGTAAATGTCTGCTGTCATCTCTCCATGTCATGTAAACGTGTTGACACTGAATATGGGGGTACAAGGAGCAAATTAATGTGTGTTAATCTCAGAACTGAATTGTAACCCACAGAATGTTCCGTTTACTCATTACCATGTATGCATGCCTACTGATCACCCTCCTTTATCTGCTCTGCGCCTCCTTCTTTCTTTTGCCCTCCACAACATTGGTCTTGGCGCATGGCAACACTGTTGCCCTAGTTACCAAATTGGGTCAGTGTTACTCTCAGAGCTTCTCACAGTCTGGGTCAGTTCTGCCTTCTAAAACCTCCCAAATCACACACCTTGGCCTGCTCGCAAGAGATACTTGGGTATACAAGGTGGAGGAATCCAAGTCTTGGTACCTAAAAGGCCACAGTCCACAGTGTAGCAATAAGCGTGGTCCATGCACTGGGACAGGCCACAGACTTTTAAAAAACAGTCTTTATTTTTGAAGCAGTTCTGGGTTGAGCTTGGACAAATGTATAATGACATGTATCCAGCATTACAGTATAAAGAACAGTTCTGCTTTAAAAATCCTATATTTTCTGCCCGGTCATCTTCCCCACAAACCGTTGGCAACCAGTAGTACTTTTTTCTTTCTCCATCGTTGTGCCGTTTCTAGAATGCCATATAACTGGAATCACACAGATGGTACCCTGTTCAGATTAGAGCCGTTCACTTAGTAATATGCATTCAAAGTTCCTCCAGGTCTCGTCATAGCTTGATAGTCTATTTCTTTTTTAAGGCGAAATATCGTCCCATGGTTTGGATGCACCACAATTTATCCGTTCGCCTCATGACCCAAATCTTGGTTGCTTCCATGTCTTGGCAACCTATAATAATAATAAAAGCGTGATATGCTGATTAGATAAGACAGCCAAACGACCTTCCGGATGTCCTTCTGGATGACCTTCCGGACGAAGCCACTGCTGTGAGGGCCAAGGCAAGCCACCACGGCTGCAAGGGCTGAGCGAGCCCCAGGCACGAATTTTGTGCATCGGGCCTCTCGTTATCAATAAAGCTGCTATAAACAGGTTTTTTTTATGGGCAAAAGTTTTCAACACACTTGGGTAATATACCCAGAAGCATGATAGATTGTTGGATCATATAGACTTTGTTGTTCAGATATTCAATACAGATGATTACTTATTTCTTTGTTTCTTTTTTATCAGTTTAGAGAGGTGTTAGAATCCCCCACTGTGAGTGGGTTTATCACATAAGCCTTCATTTATTTTTTTATGAAATAAATGCTCATGCTTTCTAAATGTAAAAAATGAGTTTCTGAATTATATAATTTCTATTTTATCTAAAGAACTTTTAACATTTTTTGCAAGACAGGTATTTCAATTTTTGTTTTTCTAAGAAAGTTTTTATTTCTCCTTAATTTTTAAAGGGTAAAATTTTAGGGTATAGAATTCTAGATTGGTAAGTTTTTCTCTTTCAACTCAAATATTTCATTCCATTCTTCTTGCATGATTCTAAGAAGTCAGATGTAATTTTTATCTGGATTCCTCTGGTTTCTTTCAGGATTTTTTAACATCTCTGCTGTCCTACAATTTAAATATCATATGCCTACGTTAGTTTTTGTGCTTTTTTTTTTTTTTTGCCCTTCTTATTGTTCTCAGTTTCCTGGATCTGTGGTTCTGTATCTGACATTAATTTGAGGAAATTCTCTGTCCTTCTTGTTTCAAGTATTTCTTCTAGTTTCTTTCTTCTACTTTTGGTGTTCTCATTATGCATATGTGAAATTTTTGTACTTATCCCACAGTTCTTAGATATTCTGGTCTTCTCCTCTCCACCCCCTACGTCTTTTTTTTTTAAATCCTTTCTGTGTCAGAGGTTTCTACTGAGATATTTCCAAGCTCAGAGATTATTTGCTCAGCAAGTGTCTAGTTTACTAATAAGCCCATCAAAGGCATCCTTAATTTCTGTCACAGTGTTTTTGATCTCTAGCATTTCTTTGTTTATTTTTTCTTAGAATTTCTCTCTCTCTCTCTCTCTCTCCACTTACAGTACCCATCTGTTACTACATGCTATCTACTTTATCTGTTAGAGTTCTTATCCTGGAATCATATGTGTTTTAAATTTCTGGTCTGAGAATTCCAACATCCTTGTCGTATCCGAGTCTGGTTCTGAATCTTGCTCTGACTCTTCAGACTCTGTTTTTTTTGCCTCTTCGTATGTCTTCCAGTTTTTTCTTGGTAGCCAGATAATGATGTACCGTGCGAAAGGAACTGTGGTAAGCAGGCCTTTAGTTATGTGGTGCTAAGGCCTGGTGGGTGGGAGGCATGCACTAGCCTTTGGATTGGGCCTCTGACTTCTGGTGAGCCTGGGCCTCTTGCCTGAGCTTCAGAAGTGCTTCTCTGTCACCGCCGCCCCGCTCCAGTGGGACAGGGTGGCTGACGGAGGGGCGGGAGGAGCGCTGGAGGTGTCTGAGCCCCTTCTCTGTGTGGAAGGCTGGGGCCAGCTAGGAGGGGACGCTTCTCTCTCCCAGGTCACAGGTTCGATAAAACCCCGCAGGGTAGATGCTGTTCAAATGGTTTCTCCTGAGGGTGCCTCTTGCAGAGAAGGGCAGAATGCTCTGGCCCCTTTTCCTCTCCTCCTACCTGATGCTCAGGGGAGTTTTTCTCTGCTCTTCACTGCGAGAAGCTGGCTGAACTCCTTGGGGGGGAAACTCAGAGTGTGGGGACCCCCGAGGACTGCATCCCCTGGAGTATTTCACTCTCCGAGCTGTCCACACGGAGCCTCCAGCAATTCCTGTCACAGCCTGTGTTCTCCTGGGCGCTGGCTCCCGAGCGGCAGCCTGTGCTTCTCGCTCCTCTCCTCTCGGGCTCTCCTCCTGGGAGACGGCCGTTTGCCCTGTGGCCGCCTCTTCCGGATCTAAACCCATTTGCTGGTTTTTCAGTTTGCTCACCTTTCTACCAGCTGCTCGGGTGGGGCAGTGGGGACTGACTTCCCAGCTCCTTACCTGTCAGACCGGAAACTGGAAGTCCACAAACCGGTTTGTTTTGTTTTTTAAATCAGCTCCTGACAAGATTAATACCCCAAATAAGAGAAAGCATTTGGAAACTCAAATAGCAGTTTTACGTTTCTGTGATATCCAGGTACATGAGTTTGTACTTTACCAAATGATTGGCCCACAGAGTTTGGAATTTGGAAACAAAATCACTGAGGATGGATAGGGAAGTGGGGCCTAGGCGGCAGTCAAGAAAGGATTATTTGGGCCCTAACCAGTTTGGCTCAGTGAATAGAATAGGGCGTTGGCCTGGGGACAAAGGGTCGTAGGTTCGATTCTGGTCAAGGGCATGTACTTTGGTTGTGGGCACATCCCCAGTAGGGGTGTGCAGGAGAAAACTGATCGATGTTTCTCTCTCATCGAAGTTTCTAACTCTCTATCCTTCTCCCTTCCTCTCTGTAAAAAATCAATGAGATATATATATTTTTAAATGATCGTTTGGGGAGGGAGCGACACCATTTTTGTGATTTTCTTTCTGAGACCGGCAGTGAGTTCTCCCAGGAGAGAAGGTCAGACTGCCTGGTGTGCGCAGGGAAGCGTGACTAGGGGTGCTCCGAGCAGACGTGGTGGGCAGGCAGAGCAGCAGGTGGGATTGCATGGACCTCCGCACCCCATCCACCCGGTCCCCGCTGTCAGAGCCGTCTTCCTCAAACAGAGATCTGATCTGATCACACCCTGTTCCAACCCCTGAGCGACACCCTTCTGCCTAACGCTTCTCAGCTTCTCGGCGCCATTTTCGGGGCCACTCACACCTGGTGGAGGACTCCTCCAGCGCCATTCCTGCTGCCCCGCAGGCCGGCGTGGGCCTTCCCTCAGCAGCTGGTTTAACTAGAGACCATGGCACAGGGTGCCACCTCCACACTGCCTGGGTGTCTCCTGCCTCTCCTGTTTGGAAGGTCTCCCCTCCCCTCACCCTTTCCTGGTGAACCCCGCCTCCCCCCCACACACACACTTAACATCGTCTTCCTGGCGGCTTTCCTGTACTTGACATTGAAGGCACAGGCGAGGCGCCAGGTCCAGAGGCTCTGTCAGCCTACACTCATACCCTCCCCAATCGTCCCACCGCCCTGTGTCCTCACTGGGTGTCTCCCAGCTGGGAGGAGGAGGAGGAGGAGGGCGTGTTTCTGGCCTGCGGGCAGGAGTCATTGCCCCGCCCCCTGGCACCTGGCCAGCTCAGGATGGGGGGGACGGCTCGGGGTCAGGGCAGGCAGCTCGGAGGTGAGAGGCAGATTCCCGGGGTCCCCATCCAGCCCAGAGAGGCCCTCAAAAGCAGGGCTTGGCGAGCGTCTTCCTTACAGGGCCCCGGAGTGAGGGTTCTCGGCTCTGTGGGCCAGACGATGTCATCCTGACTCAGAAGCCGCCACAGACACGTGGGCGGGGCCGTGTCCCAGTGACATCCTTAGGAAAGCGTTAGGGAAACATTGACGGACAGGCCGCAGGCTGGATTCAGCCCATGGGCCGTCGTTTGCCAAACCCAGCTCACAGGAGAGAGAAGGTCTCCCTTCTGCCTATCTCCAAACAGCCTTTCGGAGGCCTTGCTAAGTTTACCTCTAGAATCCCTAAATCCCTGGGTTTTCCCTCTAAGGTAGCACAGACAATGAGTGAGCCGTGAAAGGTGGGGTGAGCGGTGCCCGCCTGCACCCCACACGGCGCAGGGGGGTGTAGGCCTTTGTAAACCATACCCAGCCCCGCTCCTCGGAGACGGGCAGGGAGGACTAAGACCTCGCATGGAGACTGTGATTTCAGCAGGGTCTGCCCGTGTCTCCGTGGCTCTGAGAGTCTGGACGTGGGGCGTGGGGTTAGGCTTCTCATAAACGGGGCCAGGATGGAGACCCGGAGGATGCGTGTCCCTGGTCTGGTACACCGTCTACAGTTCGCCGCCTGTGGGGAGGGGGGACAGCAAAGGCTGCTAATACCTCTGAGTTAATAGAGTGATGGAAAGCATAGCCATGCATACATTAGGCCCGTGGTCGGCAAACTGCAACTCACGAGCCACATGAGGTTCTTTGGCCCCTGGAGTGTGGCTCTTCCACAAAACACCACGGCCTGGGCGAGTCTATGTTGAAGAAGTGGCGTTAGAAGAAGTTTACGTTTAAAAAATGTGGCTCTCCAAAGAAATGTCAATTGTTGTCCTGTTGATACTTGGCTCTGTGGACGAATGAGTTTGCCGACCACTGTGTTAGGCCAATAGAGATTGAAGCCAAACTTTGAGTCTAAAATGCCCAAACCGGATAACCATGTACGTGAACATCTAAAACGCGGGGTTACTAAGACGCCGACCTCATGGGCACAGGGAAAGCGAAGCAGGCTTGCTGATAATGCATGAAGACCTTGTCACCTCCCTCCGCCCCAAGGGCTCCTCGGAGCTCCCCCTGCTGCCCTGTCCTCCAAAGCCACGCATCGGGGAGTCTCTTGTCAGCCTCCCCTGGTAGTGAGGCCAGTGCCCGGGGAAGTGTGAGGCGGGACTCTGCCCTGTCCTTGCCATCTCCTGGTGCTGTGCTGAGTGTCTTCAGGTCAGCCGCCATCTCCTCCTCTGGGAGCTGACCAGAACTGGACACGGGCCACCCAGCTGCTGTGCCCCAGATGCTGCCAAGTTGACCTGAGCTTTGTAGCCATCAGTGGAGTGCTGCTCTTTAAAATGTCACACTCTTCTCTTTCCCCTTCCTTATGTTTTACATGTCTAACCCCCCCACACCCCCCTCTCCCCCGCCACACACACACACACACACACACACACACATATACACACACAGACACACAGACACACACACACACACACACACACAGACACACCCGGAAAAGCTGGTGTTCTTCCTGATATCTTCCATCCTCTATTTCACTGGCTTCCAAACCACTTATATGTTGTATTCAGTTCAACAGCAATTTGTTGAGCACCTACTATGTCTTTATGATATAAGATCAAATAAGAATAGGATAGAATATTACTTGATCATCACACAGATGCATAAACTAGGTTTTCTTTCCTATAATTATTTAGATTTTATCAAAAAGGGTTTAAGCCATCAGTTTTGCACCGCTTTTCTCACCGTTTGCCGTTGGGCACTTAGCTTTTTATTCCGAAGGTGTATTTTGAGGAAATGTATCATAATTTTGAAGAGGACTCGTTTTAGTTTATCCTAATGTCATGTACTTTTATACTTGAATTACTGACTATGGGTTTGGTCATCGATCGAATGTACTTGTCGTTTTATGACACATATTTCCAGTGGAGACGCATAGGCTAAGCTGTATTTATGGATACCACAGTGCATTAACCATAAAACTATCCAACTGCAGTAAAAACCACAATAATCTGGAACCCTCAGGGAGTGGGTTATTCAGGATGGCCAAGTTTTTAGAATAACATTGACAATTTGTGATGGAAGCCTATTTAAACTGTATCATAACGTTAGCTTTTATCTGGAAAATAATGGGCATCTCACAGAACTTTGATAATAACTCACAGTCACCGGTAAGAATTGACTCTATAACTCAGCTCTCACTATGGACTTAGATCTTTTGTTTTAGTTTTTGAATTTTCATTGCCATTTCTTAAAATAAATAGTTCTGTTTCTTCAGTAGCTGTCATTTATATTCTCACTGGCTCCAGCTGTAGTCCTCTCTCTGCCCCTTCAAATCGCTGCTTTTATGCTTCTGTGGACTTGGAGACTAGGAAACAGAGCTTATAGAATACAGAGTGGGGCAAAAGTAGGCCTCCTATTTTTCACATGGAAAATAATACAATAATCTATCTATCTATCTATCTATCTATCTATCTATCTATCTATCTATCTAAAAGCCTAAGCGACTTTTATGATTGGTCAACCGGTCAACTGGTCGCTATGACGCGCACTGACCACCGGGGGAAGACACTCACTACAGGAGCTGCCCCCTGGTGGCCAGTGCGCCCCCACAGTGGGAGCGCTGCTCAGCCAGAAGCCAGGCTCCCTGTGGGCCAGGCTCCAGTGGGCCAGGAACGAGCAGGAGTGGCTCAGGCTCCTGCCTGGCCTTCTGCCACTTCGTGCACTGCTACCTCCCTCCGCCTGGCGGAAACCAGCAGTCCGACATCCCCTGAGGGGTCTTGGGTTGCGAGAGGGTGCAGGGCAGGCCGAGGGACCCCACTGGTGCACAAATCTGTGCACCAGGCCTGTAGTTAATAAATAAGAAAGCAAGAATAAACTCTGTGTTTTGCATACTCACAACAGTAAACCCATTGTTTTGGAATAAATTATGATTCATAATTTATTATGTATCCAAAGCATAGGTTTCCTTTACTTTTACTTTTAGATTTTAGAATATAACTGTCCTTTGGGCTGGGGGAAAAATAGTCTTTGGCAAAAATAATTTGCAAACTGGATTTAATATTTCTTATACCCACTTTATGGCTTTTTGGGTCAATATTTTTATTGATAAGGTTATATTAAGCCAATGATTTTGAAAGTCTATTAAGATTTCCATTCCATGTAGAGCGAGGTTTAAATAAGTCTTAAACTTATATTTCTATATTTTGATTCGTGTGTGTGTGTGTGTGTGTGTGTGTATTTGCTGATGGAGTGGAGATTGCTTCTTGAGAAGTCAACCTGCCCCCAAATCCTACAATGTTCTCAGTAGCCAGTTTGGTTTTTAAAAGTCAGAAGTGTAGGCTCATTTACTTATATTAACAGCCTCGCACTGCCAAGTTAATCCCCTCATTAGAAGTCATTTCTCAGAGATGTTACGAGAACCTGAGAAACACTAAAAGCTTAAATCCTGGAAGTTGGTGTGGAGATCCATTTTCCCTGTTCCTGCTGCCCTCTCTCCCAGAGAGATTCGTTTCACTTCCTGTGTCTTACTCCCTGAGCCGCCGCCTCTGCGGAGATTCCCAAGTCAGGAAACCTGTTGAGCGGATCATCTCCGCCAGGCGGACAGCTGCCGAGGAGGCGTTCAGATTAGGGCCCATCGCGCCGCACAGCACCTGTCGGAGACGCTCCTCCACGAGGAGATGGTCTCTCTTAGCAGACTGCACTGCCCTTCAGGAAAAAGTTCACGTTAGAACGCGGGCAAAGCGGCATCTGCTCTCGGGATTCTCCCTCGCCGTCCTCTTTAAGGGGGAGGCCCATTTAGAGCCTGTTTATGACCTCGTTCTGCGCTCGAGGCTGGTCGAGGCAGAGCCTGCAGCATGGCGCGTCCAGAGGAGGGCCTTTCTCAGATGTTTGCAACTCTCTGTTGCTGAAAGAAATCTAAAAATGCAACGGTGTGCTGAGACCGGTTTGGCTCAGTGGAGAGAGCACCGACTTGCGGACTGAGGGGTCCCAGGTTCGATTCCGGTCAAGGGCATGCATGTACCTTGGTTGCAGGCACATCCCAAGTAGGGGTGGTGCAAGAGGCAGCTGATCGATGATTCTCTCTCATCGATGCTTCTAACTCTCTATCCCTATCCTTTCCTCTTTGTAAAAAAAATCAATAAAATAAAATAAAATAAAAATGCAACAGTGAGCTTTTTATGTGAACGCAATCAACGATAGGAGCTCTTACGGCCACTGGACACATATAAGCTGACCCGGTGCGCACGCATAACGAGAGAAACCGCAGGCCCCTCCTGTTGAAATCCGTTGCATTTATCTGTGAACAACAGAGGGGATCATTGATGCCGACTGGTGTTTGGAGAAACCGCCCTCAGCTCTGCACTCATTAGATGCAACGTCAAGTGCACACAACACAGGTACCTTCTCAACTCTGCAAGCTCTCCGCCGAGGAGAACGGGCAGGAGACAAACTTCACTCCGCAAACCGTAACTCCGCGGCATGAGCGGCTTGCAGGCCGGAATATCCGTTAATTTTCCAAACATTTTATTCCACACCAATTAGCCCGGGTCCTGGAGGGCAGGCCGACAAGAGGTTACGCGCCGGCTGTGTGTTTAGTTAATTGAAAACCGCTCCGATTGCTTTTACAGTTGTTATTAAAGAGCAGAGCCGGCGTTGCCAGCGCTCCGCCATAATTGGAGCCCCGGGGAATTAAATATTTAGCATCAGTAATGTAACAGCACTTAGGACACAAATTTCTATTTTCGTAATGAAAGCTGCGCCCTGTGAGTGCGAGCGGCCGAGGCGACAGCTGTGACAGGCGAAACGGCCTGGGACATTTCAATGAGACACCTCATCGGACAGCGAGTCTCGCCGCATTACTGGCCGGTAAGAGATCCGCGAGTCCTAATTCCCAGCAGGAACCCGTTACCCAAGTATTTAGATCTCTAATTGCAGGCAGGGGCGGACGGTTTGGGCAAACGTCTCGCCTTAAGTGGCTGAGATGTATGGCGATTTCCAAATAATCCCACATAAGTTCGTGCCTTTTGTCAGTTTAAAAACAGCGGGGCTGTCGGGGAATAGAAAGCCCCTGCTTGTTTTAAGTTTAATTACGTGTTAGGCATAAACGCGTTGGGTGTTACCGCGAGGAAAGTTGGACGTGGGGCCCTAATGAGCTGCGGGGGCCGGCGGCTGGGGACCCGGAGGGATTCCCCCCGTGAGTTAACGGGATGAAAGCGCTCGGCTAGGAGAGGGCTGATGGCTGAGCTGCTCTTAAAGCGCCGTCATAGAGCTGTCTCTCACCCCTGTTTTCATTCCAAACAGCCCTGCCGAGGCTCTAACAGCCGCCCGCTACAACTGTTCAGCTTGTCAGAGTGTATTATATTACTCCGCTAATAAACAGTATTAAAGGGCATTTGGCTTCACTTCTCCTTTTCAAAGGGGATCAGGCTGATCAACACAACTGGCTCAGGCCGGCCTTATTTTAATTTGTTTATGTCATCGAAGCGATAGCGAAGGCCCATGATTTGAATTTTTAAATCATCCGTTCTCTCGGGATTGTAAAACTTACCAAAGTAGTAGGAACCACTGGAACCGTTAGCGGAGGCCGTGTATTGTAATCTCTGTCCTGGGAAGACGGATGACTTTGACATGTTTAGCCCGCGTTCAAAGTATGGGGAACACCATAGCGAAACAGACATTCTTCAAAGCATAACTAGACTAATGCCTTCACCAATCGTTCTGTCTTCCCTTGGAAAAAAAAGCACTTGCAGAACAAATGGACTTCATCATTCTCTTTGGCTGACCATTGTTTCCGTGTCAGTTTTGTGGGAATTTATTCTAACTGATCAAGATTTCCTTTCTGTTCTGTCATTTTTAGAACAATACAGGCTTATGTTAATAGAGAAAAGAACACTGGAGATGTTTATTTGATAAACTCTCCCTTTCACCCCGCTCCTCCATCCCACTGTCCTCCCCTTTGGTGCCTTACTAACAATTTGATAAGAGACCAAACATTCAAACATTTTTGTGCATATTATTCAGCTACATATGTGCATACATTAAATGCATATAGCATAGTAGTTAAAGATCATACATTGGATCTTTCCCTAGACGTGTGTGGCTTGCTTTCCCCCCTACCTAATTTATCATTGACATCTTCCTATATATGGGTGCCCACATCATCCTCATTCTTTTTAATAGCTAATTGCCATTCCAAATTTTGGAGGTAAAAATGAATTTATCTGTTGCCTGCTGACATCATATAAAGCCATCTCCAATTTTTCACTGTGGTGAATAATCTTACAGTGAACTTCTGAGTGTGTGTGTGTGTGTGTGTGATTTCAGCATGTACATGTGTATTTTTGTGCACATATCATAAGAATACATGGAACTAACATTTATAGAGTGACTCCTTTGTGCCACGCAGTATTCAAAGCATTCTACATATATGTGTGGTGTGAAGAAAAGGCCAACCCTTCCATTTTCCAGTCATGCCCACAGATTCATTCTGTGAGTTGTCCATTTTTTGTCTCCATGGTTTGAAACATGTCAAATGTGATACCCCCCCCATACATGCCATGTCTTTAGAACATTCCATTTGTCTAATCCTGCATTGTCACACGTGTTAGCCTTCTAGCATAAATGTAAGTTTAAATCTTTAAAATTGAAAAGAATCTGCAAAAGGCTCTTGATCTTAAATTATAAAAAGTGACAAATGTATATTAACAAATAGCCATAGTTTAGAAGCATAGAAAGTGGCAGTAAGCAAGGTGACCAGGTCCTAATTCCTGGGAATATGCCCCATTCCATGGAGAAGGGGAATTTGGGTGCAGATGGAATTAAAGTCACTAATCAGTTGACCTCAAAATGGGGAGATCAGCCCGGATGACCCCGGTAGGCCCAGCGTGATCACAGATGTTCAAGAGGGGGGGAGGGGAGCCAGAGCAGTGCCACGTGAGAGCCCACTGAGCCCGGTTCTGGCCGGCCTGGCAGCTGGGGATCGGAGGCCTGAGCCGAGAACCGCGGCCACCACTGGCCACCGGACAAGGCAGGAGACAGACCCTCCCCTGCGGCCCGGAGGGGCCAGAGCTCCGCGGACGCCCTGCCTTTCGCCCGGTGAGACCCAGCTTGGCCTTCTGACCTAGAGAACTGGAAGGTAATAATTTTTCTGTTGTTGAAATTGTCAAGTCTGTGGCGATTTATTACAGCGGCAGTAGAAAACGAATGCCAAGGTGAAAAGTAAAAGTTTTCCAGTTTCTGCTGCCCTCTCCAGACCCCTAGCCCAGGCCCAGTCCTGACAGGTTATAACTCTGAACGGTTGTGGGGTGTTTTCTCGGTGGGGGGAGGGTCATCTGCAGAACTGTGACTGTGGGTGGAGGTTTTTGTAGTGTGTTTTGATATCTGTTAAGTCGTGTGTTTTGTTTTTTTTCTTCTAAAGAAATTTTAAGTTTCCACGCATTTTCTTTTTCAGATGAACATCTGACTCAGTTGCGTTTCTAATTTATTGGTTTTGGTTTGTTGGTTTTATACACAGCTAAATAATAAGGCCACCTTTGGCAATCTCTTGAGATTTCCTCTGTAGTCACTGCTAACTTTTGTAATCATCCCCTGTACGCTTAAAAAGAAAATGCATTTCCTCCTTGGGAAAATGATCTTCAGTTTGGTTGTTCAGTCAAGCTTGCTAATTGTGTCTTCCAATACTCCCCATCTTCTTTTCCTGCACTTCACCCATCAGTCTCTGAGAACTGTGGTTCTCAGAAGTCCTCATAATTTGTTTGTGGATGTTAATGCTCTGTTTTTCCGTGGAGTGGAGTGAAGGTTTTGTTTTGCCGTCTCCTCCCGGCGGGCTGTGCCACCGCTCGGTGTAAAATGCCTCTTGGTTCTCACATTCTCTTTGCCTGGAGCTCTGGTCTCTTTCCCCAGGCCTCAGCCCAAGCCTCACCTCCTGAGAGAGTCCCTGCTGGTCCTCCATGACCTCTGGCCTGGCTCCCCTCGCCTCCTCCCTGGGCCACAAGCTCTGCCTCTCCCCCCGCTTTACTCCACGCCTGGCGCCTGCGCAGTAGATGCCTGCGGAGTGGACCAGACTGACAGAGCAGGGCTAGGTGGTTCTAGACTCGAGGAAGGGGACGCCTGCCTGTGCACACGCTGCCCTGAGGAGCGGCCGTCGGAGAAGCCTGAATGGGCTGCGTTGGGACGTGCCGGATCCCTCCCGCTGTGTGCAGGGGTGAGGCTGGGATCCGTGTGGAGAGGCAGCTCCCGGCTGCTCCTCCGTCCCCCACATCTGCGTTCCAGCTGTGCTGATGTCAGCCCTGCCCCCCTGGGCCCACAGCGTGGGGATCAGCCCGCTGGGGTGGAGAGTTGGGCATGTTCATCCTGAGAGCGCCCGCGTACTGCACCTTCGCTGGGCGCCAGGCACCACGCTCCCCTGTTCACGTGCGCGGTCTCCCCGAATTCCCAGGAGGAGGCACTCCCATTCTCACAGGCGGGGAGACGGAGGCTCAGAGAAGAGGAGTCGTGGGATCCGGGAATGAGAGGACCAGGACTTGTGCCCGGCCCGCCCGGCGCCGGAGCTTCTGCGGTGTGATCACGCCCTTCCGGCTCCTGCAGGCGTCCTCCCTCGGCGGCCAGCCTCGCAGCATCCCTGGCTGGAGGCCGGACGTCTCCGAGGAAGACACGTCACAGGGGCCACCCGTCTGGCCGGACGCTGGTGGCCCAGAGGAGGGAGCGGGAGCCGACCGGTGCAGCCGCCGATCATGGTGCAGCCGTGGGACGGGGGGACCCGGCTCTGCGGCTCCCAGGGAGGAGCAGGGGCGGCCCGGGTCAGTGGTGGCGAGCGCACACGGCTCTCCCTCCACGGGACTCCAGGGCGCGGTCCTCTGGAGCCGCCCAAACCAGCACGGCGCCTCCCCTGAGAGAGACACCTCGGGGCCTCCTCGGACTCAGAATCAGTGCAGAACACCTCATGTTTTAGCGGCCAGCTTTGCGCATCCCCTGCGCCCTCCTTGCAGCCCGAGATTGTGGGCTCTCGGGATAGCGTGGAGTAAGAACACCAGGACACGGCTGCAAGATTTACTATCCCGTGCACATTTTGGACTAAAATCACAAGACATTTCTCCCTCCTCCTTCCCCCCCATCCAAGTTCAACTACCCTCTCCCTTGGGTCTGGAAAGATTCGAGGGCGAGGGAAATACCACGGAAGCAAGTAGTAGATTTCACATCCCAGTGACGTCTGCGGAGCTGCCACATGTGGCCCGGTGTGAAGTGGCTGAGCATCCCTGCCGCCAGCTGCCACGCCAGCCCGCACCTCCACCTCCAAAGCCAGCCCTCATCTCCACCTCCAAAGCCAGCCCTCACCTCCACCTCCAAAGCCAGCCCTCACCTCCACCTCCACCGCCAAAGCCAGCCCTCACCTCCACCTCCAAAGCCAGCCCGTACCTCCACCTCCAAAGCCAGCCCGTACCTCCATCTCCACCGCCAAAGCCAGCCCTCACCTCCACCTCCAAAACCAGCCCTCACCTCCACCTCCAAAGCCAGCTCGCACCTCCACCTCCAAAGCCAGCCGGTACCTCCACCTCCGGGAGGGGACCGCAAACAGCACCTCCAGGGCACAGAGGGAGGAGACAGGGTTAGCACTCGGGCTGCGGGAATTCGCTCTCTGTTCGTGCTTCCTGCTGGCCAGAGCCATGCCGGAGCCGGAGGGCGGAGGCATTTGAAGGGCGCCTTCGGATGAGGCGCTGCAAACCCCGACGTTTGCACGGGAGCTCGCGTTCTCCCCGCAGCGACGCGTCCTAAAGCGTCACTGAACGTGATGTTCACGTGGGAAGGCTCCCAGGCCAGGCGTGCAGGGTGTGCTGAGCCGGGGAAGGGAGGGTTTGCTGTGGATAAAAGCTCAGCTCTGCATCTCTTGGGACAAAAGCAGCCGCTCGGAGTGGCTCCGGCAGCACACCGGTTCTGCCCGCAGGATGCAGGACGCGTGCGCAGTGAGGCGCGGACAGGCTCTCCCAGTGCTGGGCTGGGAGCCTGGCCGAGGCGGGAATAAACAGAAGCTGGCGGACACCCGGCTGGGCAGTCCCAGCGGCGGCTCAGCCTGTGGAGTTTTCCTGTTTCCTTTGCCTGGTAGACTTTCTCAGAGCTCCAGGAGTTCTCCAGGGTCTTCCAGATAGCTTCCTACATTGAAAATAAACCAATATGCTAATTATTTTGTTCCTCTGAATATGTTGAATGAAAACTTAATAAAATAATTGATTTCTGAAAAATTTGTACACTTTCGGCAGAATTTTTAGCACAGTGCAATACTTGACCACATGCGCCAACCCTGCTCTGACTGATGTGGTAGAGAGAGAGCATCACCTGTTAGGTTAAATCAGTGGTCGGCAAACTGTGGCTCCAGAGCCACATGCGGCTCTTTGGCCTCTCGAGTGTGGCTCTTTCACAAAATACCACGGCCTGGGCGAGTCTATGTTGAAGAAGTGGCGTTAGAAGAAGTTGAAGTTTAGTCGAAACCGGTTTGGCTCAGCGGTAGAGCGTCGGTCTGCGGACTAAGAGGTCCCAGGTTCGATTCCGGTCAAGGGCATATACATTGATTGCGGGCACATCCCCGGTAGGGGGTGTGCAAGAGGCAGCTGGTCGATGTTTCTCTCTCAT
The DNA here is from genome assembly GCF_964339955.1 of Pipistrellus hanaki. Classification (NCBI taxonomy): domain Eukaryota; kingdom Metazoa; phylum Chordata; class Mammalia; order Chiroptera; family Vespertilionidae; genus Pipistrellus; species Pipistrellus hanaki. The sequence goes on along the minus strand of NC_140517.1, from coordinate 4,139,746 downwards.
CGACATTTCTAGCTCTCTATCTCTCTCCCTTTCTCTCTGTAAAAAATCAATAAAATATATTTTAAAAAAAAAAAAAAGTTGAAGTTTAAAAAATGTGGTTCTCCAAAGAAATGTCAATCGTTGACCTGTTGATATTTGGCTCTGCTGACTGATGAGTTTGCCGACCACTGGGTTAAATGAACACCAATAGGCTGATTTTTATTTTAAAATGTAGCCAGTCAAAAAATACTCACTGCTCGGCTGCTGCCAGGAACACCGCTAGGTACTGCGGGGCCTCGTGTCTGGGAGGAAATGGCTAACGGAGAGCACTGGCCAGCCTCCTCTGTGTTACCGGGGTGCTCCCTGAGCCCCGGTTATTGTTGGGGGATGGGGGGAAGGGGGACCCTCTCAGGGCACCTGAGCTCGGGGTGTGCAGCGCTGGGCTGAGTGGGCCTCTCTGTCCCTCCCCTCTCTAGCCCAGGGCGTGGACTGTGGTGGGAGCTGAGCTGCGGGTTTCTCTGTGTGAGGCTAATTGGTCCATTTGGGGCTTTGACCCGGATCCTTAGCTGCTTAGCACCTTTCTCTAGACAGCTGGGCTGGCGCTGTGGATGCGAATGCTAATGGTCAGTCAGGAGGAAAGGCCTTCTCCAGTGCCCTCCCCCAGGGGGGTTCCTGGCCGCTGCATCCGCACCACACCCACTCGCCAGCCTGTGAGTGCGGGTCCTCAGGGCTGGTCAGAGCTGGGCACTACGGGCCAGCATGTCCGCTGTCACACTGCAGAGAACAGCTCCTGGGCCACGAGTCCCTCCCTCCCCAGCCCCGACCTCACCTCCTGCACAACGCTAGGCCTTTCTCAGGGCTTACAGACCTGGAGATTGCAAAGCCATCGAAGCACACCGGTAGCCACAAACCTGTTTATTCGGTAGCAGCCGAAAGGCTACCATCCCCATTACGTGACTTTAAAACCGCAGCCGCACGCACAGTCACACCCTTGAAAGTCCGGGGGTTGGGGTTCAACACACAAATTTGGGCCGGGGGGGCCCACGTCGGCTCATAACTGTCCAGGCTCTGCGGCTTTGGAATCTCCGTTTCAGAGAAGCTCCGGCTCCCAGAAGCCACGCCCTTGGCTGATGGCCTTCCCGCGGCCAGCCTCGTGCCCCCTCCCCGCGCCCGGCGACTCCTGCCGGCCGTGCGTGTCACAGGCCTCTGTTTACGGGGTGGATTTTAAAAGGATTCCTTTCCCGGGAGGCGTGTGGATCGGCAACGCTAACGCCGCTCCTGCCACTTGCTGGCTGTGTGGCCGCAGGCAGCTGGCTCCGCCTCTCTGGCCTTGGTTCTCTGGTCTGTGCAATGGGCGCATTCACAGTCGGCCGCCGTGAGGAAGGTGTGAGGTCCTCTGTGGAAGGTCTTTAGGGTAAAGTCTGCGCACGGCAGGTCTCCTGCCTGCGTTCACGGCTGCCTCCTCAGTATTCCGGGAAGGATGCCTGTTCGTAACGTGGCGAAGGGGCCGTCCTGCTCCCGCGTTAACATCTGAACTGTTCCCCGTGCTGGTCAGTGTGGGCCTGCGGGCTGTCACAGCTCAAATATTACCGTTTTCAGGCTGTTCTGCCATCTCACATCGGCCACGCGTCCGAGGCCGGTGTAACGGGTCAGACGTGGCTTCCTTCGCTGGTCGCGAGTTACCGAGGGGACAGCGCCGGGAATCGGGGCAGCACCCCCTGCTCCTCGCACACACGTGTTCGGTTCCCCTGGCCTCGGGGACAGTGTGCTGGGGAGCCCCCTTCAAGCCTAAAGAGGACTCTAGATGTTAACAACCGCGAAACGCAAAGCAGTGCGCACCCTGCTGATCTGGGGTGGGGGTGGGGGATGGGGGGTGGGGGGGCGGGTGAAGGCCACCTCTGGGGTCTATGCTCCCTGATGTTTCTCTCACCCCTCCCGTGAGGTGCTCTGCTCCCTGCTGTGGCAGCTGAACCCTTGACACCACGGTCACAGGGTGATTTTTAAAAATACTGTTATTTAAACATCTACTCTCTGTCCCCTGCCTGCCCCTCCACAGCGGGCTGGACGGGTCTGTGGATTTTGGGGTGAAAAGGAAAGCCATTCCGGAAGGCGTCGGTGAGCTCCGGGACACACGCTTCACTTCTCCAGGAGGAGAGTCAGAAATCTGAATAAAGACGTTCGCATTCTCCCACGTAGCTCTAAAGAGTGTATGATATAGTTTTCTACTCCTTTGTGAGAACACGCATCAGCAGCCTCTCACAGCTCTAAAACTCAAACCGAGGAGGGAAAGGCTGTCATCTAAATGACAGAGCTGCTCCGAGCCTTGAAGTGCAGATGGGTCACCCGGGGACCTCGTTAGGATGCAAATGCCCATTGGGTGGGGGGCTGGGGCGGCCTTCCTCACCAGCTGTCCCTCCTCACACTCCAGGGGGGCGGGTCTAAAACACACAGCCCCTCCCCCCGTGTTCCTCTCTCCTCTCCCGCTCTGGGCACAGGATCCAACAGGACTTGCGTGTGCACACGCACACGCTTTACATATATGCCTTCAGAGTCTTGCGTCCTACACCCTTCACTGAGAAAGAGGCCATTGTTACAGAAGGCACAATGAACCTCACGAAAAACCCCACTGGCTGCAGAGGCAAAGCATTGACAAATTGGTACTTTCTTGCTCCGTCACGCCTGATTTAAGAAAATGAACCCAAAATGGGTTTTCAGAATTGGAAATTGACTCCCAGCCCATTTAAACGGTTCCCCTTTAACATATTAGCAGCGGAGTGCATAAAGCCAATATTTATTTTCCAATCAAAGGCTTGCAGCAGATGAATGAGAGGGATGAAGGAAGAATGCTTTGAAATGTTTCTAGTGCCAGACATGGAAATAGGATATTTTATTTCTTTCATAAGTGGCAGGCACGGGCCTCGCCTACCGGTACATTCCATCCTGCACGGGGGAAGAGGAAACGGCCTGAAACATTGACCATTGTGTGAAAGCCCAAGGCCAGGGAGCATCGCCATACGTACTGTTCGGAGGGAAAAAGTCGAAGATCCAGCTACGTTCATGGAGAATCTGTTCTCGGAATAATTGTGGAGAGAAGACCCCTTCAGAAAGCTCCCCAAATTCCATTATCTGAACTGTCACTCGCCACTCTGGGCTGTCTTGGCTGCTGTGTGTTTTCATGAATTACCCGGCTGTTTGTTTTCCCTTTATCAGTCATCACCCTGTCAGCCGGGCCATTCATAACAACTTTTGGCAGCTCATCAGGGGAGTTGGGAGCCTGAATAAGGACCCTATCAGCTCTCACACCTCATTGTGTGAAGCTGTTTACCCGCCTTGCCTTTTTCTGTAAATATTACAAGCCGTTCCCTGAAAGGGGAGACAGACGTGAGAGCAAAATGGCCTAACGGAGGCCTAGCGGTTGGCCCCCACGGCAGATCTGGGCCGGCCCGAGAGCTGGCACGCCCCGGGGTGCCGCTCGTTTGCCTGAAGGGTACCTGGCCGGGGGTCCCGGCGCCCCGTAGCTGCTGGTTAATTAGGCAGAGTTTAATCTGACTTAGCGTTTGTGTCAGCCGGGCGAGAGGGGGGCTTTGTCAGCAGAGAGCACAGATCGGCTGCCTGTCACCGTCCTCTCTGCCTCTAATTGAGCGCACACGTTCCCAGCGCCTTGTCACACGGGATGCGAGGAACCCCTCCCCCCAACTGGCTTTGATGCCTGACCGGGAACAAGGTGCCCGCGTTGTACCACCAGCGGCAAGCGGGCTGGCCCCCTGGACCCGGCGGGGGGCGCTGCTGCCGGGTTCACCCATCAGCACCCATTTCCTGTTTGTAATGAACGTCAGCAGTTCTGCATAGGAGGGAGCACCACCGGCCTGCCAGTGGGGAGGACTTTTCCGTGGTCTTGGTATGTTTGCGGAAGTGAGCTGGGCCCGGATTGGAAAGCGTCAAACAGTCCCTAATTACGTGAGAAACACAGTGGTCTCCCCAGAGGCAGACTCTTTAGAAAAACCGCTTCATGGCGAGAAGTCGGTTATTGGCCTGTTTCTGAGTGTTTCATGAATTGGAATCATATTGTGACTTTGCTCTTTTCACTTATCAATTTTTAAAATCACTCTTTAAAAAAAAAAAAAAGCAAGGTAATGCTTATCTACAATGAAAGGTACAGTTTTTATTTTACCTTTTTTTAATGTATTTTTATTGATTTCAGAGATGAAGGGAGTGGGAGAGAGAGAAACATCAATGATGACAATCATTGATCTGCTGCCTCACGCACAACCCACGCTGGGGATGGAGCTGAGACCCAGGCATGTGCCCTGACCGGGAGTCGAACCGGTGGCCTCTTGGTTCCTGGCTTCCCACTCAGCTGCAGAACTGCACGCCAGCTGGGCAGGGACACAGATTTTAAAGGTACAGCCCAGTGGGATCTAACAAACGAATACACCCCAGTCACTGTGCACCGGTCAAACCCTGGAGCATGTTCCTCAGCCCAGGAAGTGACCTCGTCCACCTTCGTGGTCAGTCCGTCCCCTCCAGGAGGCAATCCCCTTTGTCTCGTTATTCCTCTCATCGTGGTCTGTGGTTCTGGATTAGATTTTCCCGCTCTATGTGGCATCAAGCAGTGGGTCCTCTTCTGTGTCCGGCTACTGTGGCTCAAGATGAGGTCTTTGGGAGTCATGCAGAACGTGACTCCTCTTACCTACCAGACAGCGTTTCTCTGTAGGAGTCTACCGCGGTTGGATCATCAATAAACATGGTGGTGGTCATTCCAGTTGTTCCCAGTTTGGGGCTCTTGGGTCGTCTTTTCATCAATGACGAGAGGCCTGGTGCACACATTTGTGCACAGGTGGGGTCCGGCCTGGGGGAGGGGCTGTGGGGTGGTTGGCCGGCCAGCCCCGCCCCCTGGTCAGACTCCCTGTCGAGGGGACAATGTTCATATTAGCCTTTTATTATATAGGATTGGCAGAAGCTCTTGTCTGTTCTAGGTAACAAGTTCCTTGTCAGAAATAGGCTTGGCAAACGTTTCTCCCCGTCTGTGGCTCGTCTTCTCATTTTTTAAGTGGTGTTGATTGATAAGCAGAAAATGTTAACTTTAATTATGTCCAATATATGTCTTCTTATGATGAGTGCTTTCTATGTCCTGTCAAAGAAATCTTTGCCAACATCCAGATCATGCACATACTCTCCTGTTTTCTTTCAGAAAACACTGAAGCGTTATAGTTCCTAATTGTACAGTAAGGTCCTCTACCTCCATCTAATTTCTGTGTACGATGTGAGGTTGAGGTTAAGGTATTGTTGTTCTTTAAATATGGATATCCAGTTGTTCTATCATCATTTGTGGCAAAAACTTTTCTTAACCCATTATGTGTGTGTGAGTGAGTGTATGTATGTGTGTGCATGCATGTGCATGTATGTGCATGTGCCTGTGTGTGTGTGTGTGTGTGCCTTTGTTCAAAATCAATTGACCATGCATATGTGGATCTATTTTAGTACTTTTATTCTTTTTCATTGATTTCTTTGTCTATTTTATAAATGTCTGTCTTGATTGTGGTTTTATAGTAAGTCTTCAGAGCAGGTGTTATAAGTCTCCAAAAGTTTCAGGTTATTTTGACAGTTGATGCATTTTCATGTACATTTTGTAATCAGTGGTTAATTTCTACTAAAAGCCTCCTGGAATTTTGATGGGGATTATAGTGAATCTATAGATTAAGTGGGGGAGACTTGATACTTTAGCAATATTAGTTTTTCCAATCCAAGAGCGTGTTATATGTTGTAAGTTTTTATTTAATATCTTTCTGCAACACGTAATAGCTTTTAGAATTTAAGTTTTACAAATCCTTTTTAAAATTTATTTTTGAGTAGTTTATGTTTTTCCCCAGATTACAAGTGAATGGCTTTTTAATTTTACTTTGTTATCACTTGCTGGTAAAAATAGAAATGTGGTTAAAATTTGTACATTAACCTTGATTCCTGTGACTTTGCTAAACTCACTTTTCAGTTCCTCTAGTTATTTGGTGGTGGTTGGGCGGGGGACGGGGAGGATATGTGTTTCTTAAGATGTTTTATGTATATAATCCTGTCATCTGCTCTTTTGTTTGTAACTTTTACGCTTTTTTATTTCTCAGATTGTTCACTAGCAGGGACCCCAGTGTGCTGTTGAACAGAGGTGGGAAGAAGGCACTTTCTCATGGACCCAGAAGCCTTCCATCGTTCTTCCCAAACACGTCATTGACTGCTGGCGTTTGTATATGCTCATCACCAGGCTAATGACATTCCTCTTCCTGGCTTAATTTTGGAATTTGTTTCATGAATGGGCGTGAAATATCGTCAGAAATGTTTTTGCATCATTTGAGATGCTGTTGTTTTCTCTTTGATTCTGTTAATGTGATGAATTACAAATATTGATTTTATAATGTGAAACCCATCTTGCAATCCCGGCATAAGCTCCATTTGTAAAGGGCATTTATCCTTTTCATATGACACCGAATTAGTGTTTTAGCAAAACATTGAGCACTTTATATATATATATTCATGCAGGGTATTGGTCAATAATTTTCTTTTCTTATAATGTCTTTTTCAGGTTTTGGTATCAGGTTATGCTGATTCTAGTTTTTTTCCTTAAAACTTGGATTAAATTTATGACTAAAGCCTTCTATACCTGGGGTTTTCTTTGTTGTGAGTGTTTTAATTATGAACTCAATTCTGAAAATACATATTGAGCTATTTGAATTTTTCTATTTCTTCCTGTATAATTTTGATAAGATATACTTTTCAAGGAATTTGTCCATTTGCTCTAAGCTGGTGAATTTACAGGTAAAAAAATCATTAATGTTTTTGTCTTCTTGGGAAATTGAATCCCTTTTCATTAGGTAATAGCCCTTTATCACTGGTGTAAAATTGTCTGGTCAACTTTAATTTTAATAAAGCTACGTCAGCTTTCTTTTAAATAGTGGCTGTAAGGCGTATCTTTTTTCATCCTTTTATTTTTAACCAATCTATGCTTTCACGTTTAAAGTGGTTTTTCTGTAGGTTGCCTATAGTTAGGTCTTGCTTTTTTATCTAATCTAACAATCTATGTTCGATTTAGTGTGGTTTATATTTAATGTGATTATTGATATGGTTGAATTAATATCTACCATCTAAACAGCTGTTTTCCATTTGTTCCATTTGTGCTTTATTTTCCCCCCTTTTTGATCAATTGAAAATATTTAATGACTTAATGTTATTTCCACTATTGAATTATCATGTATACCTCTTTTGAAAAAAAAAAAATGTAGTAGTTCCCTTAATATTCACCACATACATCTTATTTAATCTAAAATCTACTTTTAAATAATACTCTGTCTCAGGTCTAGTGTAAGGATAGTAATATATCCTTTATTTCTCCCTCCCAATTTTGTCCTATTGTTGCTATAAATATACAAAACTGCTATTTTGCTTTAGATAGGTATCTTTCAAACCAATTAAAAATAATAAAAATGAATTTTAAACACTGTTTACTCTTCATTATTCCTGTCCAGTGCCCTTAATTTCCGGGTGTAGATTCAGATCTCAGTCTGCTGTTACATTCCTTCTGCCTGAAGGTATTTGTTTTAACGTGACGTGTAATGTGGGTCTACTGGTGGTGAATCATTCAGATTTGTTTTTTTTTGTTTTTGTTTTTGGGTCTTTACTTCCTTTTGAAAGATATTTTTGCTGGGTATGGAATTCTGACTTGACAGGTTTTTGTTATTACTCAGCCACAGAGATATCATTTCATTATCCTCTGCCTTGCATAGTTTCTCATGAGAAGTCTATTGTCATTCGTATGGCTAATTATGATTCCTCTGCATGGAATGTGTTTTCTCTCCACCGCCTTCATCCTTTCCTCTTTGTCTCTGGTTTTCAGGGTGCTGTGAATATTATGTGCCTGTGGTGTGAGGGTCCTTTTGGGGAGGGGAACATTTATTCTGCTTGATGTTCTTCTAGTGTCTTGGAACTGTTGCTTTGTACCTATCATTTCATTTTTGAGAATCCTGTCTGTTATCTACTCCTATCATTCCTCTCTGGAATGCCAGTTACACGTAGGTTAGATCTTTTGGTTTTGTCCCATGTCTCTCAGATGCTCAGTTGTGTTTTTCTTTCACACTTCATCCATCCCTTCTACTCAGTAACCGATGCCAGAACTGTTATAAACCCCAGAGATATAGGTGATGGTCTGACAAGACATTTTGTTATTGTTGTGTCCTTTTAATTCTCCAAATCCTGTGTGTGTATCCCTTGAAACGATTGTTTCCTGCCATTTTAGTGACCTTGAAAGGGACTGGAAGGAGATGCGTGTGTGCAATCTGCCACCTTTACCTGGAAATCAAGTTTGAATTTTGTTAAATCTTAAGTGGTTAAACAAGACTAACTTAAGTGGAGATAAGGGCTAAATTTTCTATTATTTTAGAAATTAGCTAGTCTATTATATCTTACTTTCCCATTCTAATGGACTTTTGTATTCTCAGAAACAGAAAAAAATCCACAATAATAATAGCTACATTTATTGCACACTTATCGTGTGCCAGTGTTGTAAATGCTGCTCTGTATTACCTAATTTAATTCTCACAACAACTTTACAGTGTAAACACGCTCCTTATCCTTGTTGTTACGATGAGCATAAACACTGAGTGCAAGGGATTAAGTCATTTGTCCAATGACACAGAAAGAGAAGGTGACAGACTTGGCTTCTTACCTACTGTGTTCTAACTGCCTCCAACCAATGGGAAGAGAGCGAATTCTAAGTAATTTCTTTGCTATCCTTCTTGTATTACTGTTACCTCTCCAGGAATCTTTCTGCATTAGTCAGCAAACACATATTTAATGCCTGTTATGTGCCCAACATTATTTTGTTTACAAACACAGTAAACAAATAATTGTGTGGCAGGCACTTTCTCTCTCTTCCAAAGAGAAGATTTCCACCTCCCCCCCAAAACTTCTGAAAATAAATTTTATGGAATAGGATGATATCACCATTCAAAGGGAAGTTTGATTCGATCTGGGTGCTCAGAAACTGTGAAAAACACATAAAAAATAGTGATGTTATTTGAGAGTTTGAGGAGCTTCTGGATTACCCATGCTGCTTTTCACCTCTTCCATACCTCTCCTCTCTCTCTCTCTCTCTCTCTCTCTCTCTCTCTCTCTCTCTCTCTCTCTCTCTTTTGCATCCTAATTCTTAGCTATTGTACTGCTTATACATATTTCTCCCACAGAGCAAAATAAGAAGATTATTTATACCGTAAGCTCAAAAGATCTGTTCAGAGATTTCAGGCTGTGAGGCCATTTGGGTCCTAAAGCATCTTGACCCAGCGGGGAAACCTACGAAGAGGTGTGCGCATGCTCCCTCTGTCTCCCTCTCTGGCTTGAGGAGTTGTGAGTGACATTGTGTGGGTAGTAGAGTGTGTGGGAAGAGGGGAGATGGGATGGCGGATACCCACTGGTAGAGAGTTGCCCTCTACCAAGAATTTGCCGGCATGCTGACGGGAACGTGGGCCGGCCCTGTCAGCAGAGGGTGAGACAATGGGATGTGACCCAGTAATGAGCTCTCATTTGTGAGGTGTCAGCTTGCTGATATGGGCTAAGGATAAGGTGTTCAGTAATTCTTACAAAAATTGGACGTAACCACATCATTTCCACTGTGGTTTCTCTCACAGTTCCATAGCTGTGTTAATTCCACTCAATTGTACGAGGGAGCCTGAAATGCATAGCATCGTTTCTGTTTTATTAGGTGAGTAAATACATCCTGAGACGTGAGATGGCCATGTCCAAGGTCACGCAGCTACTGTGACCTTGAACCCAAGTCCTCACTCTGGACTTATCTTCTTCTCCCCCCCCCCCCCCCATGAAGCTAAGCAGCCTGTTTGCTGTACAGAATCCATTTATGTTGACTACTAACTGTGTTTGCCCACATGCTAGACTCTTAAGAATTTGTATCTGTAAGATGATTTACTAATGGGTCGCAGTGGCTAAAAGAGGCAGCCTGTTTTGTACATTAAGCCTTTTGTCCCCTTTTGGTCCAACAGGAAGCGGAGTTGGTCACTCGGATGGATGCACAGACTCTCTCCTGATGTCAGGGAGGCAGCCTCCACGCTCCGGGTTAACAGACTCCGAGTCTTCCAGATGCTGGTTGTCCAGAGGAGGCCGGGGCTCTCCTGCAGAAACTCCAGGTTGTACCTGTTTCAACCAGCCTCTCCAGGAGGGTCGGACGCCGCTCAGCAGGAGGTATCGGGACCCACAGCGGGGTGTGTGTGTGTGTGTGTGTGTGTGTGTGGGGTGGGGTCGGGGGGATGAGGTGGAGGGAGGGGAGACTGGAAGGCGCGGCCTTCCCTGCAGGTGAGGTAGTGACTTCCTTTTCATCTCATTTACACTCCAGGTGCTGCCTGGGCTGGATGCTGCTGCCTCTGACGCAGGCGCTCACGGTCTTAGTTTTGAATGGAGAGAAGGGGGAATATTGCTTCCACCTGTAGCTGCCGAGGAAACCTGCCCAACTCCCATCAGGCCACGGGCGCTGGGGGTTCTTCTTACTGCCGCCGAGCCCGTCCCATCCTGACTGCTTCGAGGACTTTCCCCGGCACGTGCCCCTGCTGACTCCTTAGAATAGGGGTGTCGAACTCAATCAGAGAAGGGGCCAAAATCTAAAATCCAGCCTAAATCGCGGGCCGAATGGTTTACTGAACAGTCATAAACTGACAATGTCATAAACTGACAGCGGAGTGCAGTGATGACAGCGCGGTGCGGGCCACATTGCAAGGCCAGGCGGGCTGGATTTGGCCCGCGGGCCTTGTGTTTGACACATGTGCCTTAGAACCTGAATTTCCCTTCGGCCTGGCAGAGCGGGGAGAAGCCAGCTCTTTGCCACCCAAAGTGTCTGGCGTTATCTGACTGTGCTCCTGTAAGTGGTGGGCTCAGGGGAGGGAGAGCAAGAGAGAAGTGATGGCTGCTGACCTCCTGCCCCGGCCCCGGCCCCGGCCCCGTGCAGGATGCTGAGTGCTGCCAGCCTGTGGCCAGGTCCGGCTTTTCCATCACAGGCGAAGCCGCGCTCAGGAGCGGGTGGACTCTGTGTCTGAGAATCACCGGCCGGTGGACATCAGAGCGGCACCAGGACCCACGTTCCTCTCACGTGGAGACTCGGGTCCTCTCCCTGGAGTGTAGACAGCCAGGCGATGAGCTTTTAATCCCTCAGAGCCTCTGGCATGTCCCTCCCAACCTCTGAACCTCCCTCTCTCTCTCTCTCTCTCTCTCTCTCTCTCTCTCTCTCTCTCTCTCTCTCACACAAACGTTCGCCGGGGCCCGTTACTGCTCAGAGCTGCTCTCCTTAGAATCATTTTGGTCATCTCACCCAGATTTGTTTTTACTGAGTCTTGACACCCGAAGCGCTATAAACCTGCGTGTTTGTTTAAACTCCAACCGAACACGCTTGTGTTTAAGTCAGAATATTGTCGCCATGACATCTGGAGACGCCGCCTCCCTGGCTGCAGGCTTTTTTTTTTTTTTTTTTTTTTTTTTTTTTTAAGTGTGGCTCACCCGTTATGGCAAGGACTTTAGAAGGGCGTAGAATGTCATGAAGATGCCAAAACCGGCGTGGCTCAATGGATAGAGCGTCAGCCTGCAGACTGGAGGGTCCCAGGTTCGATTCCGGTCAAGGGCATGTACCTTGGTGGCAGGCACATCCCCAGTGGGGGGTGTGCAGGAGGCAGCTGATGGATGCTTCTCTCTCATCGATGTTTCTAACTCTCTATCCCTCTCCTTTCCTCTCTGTGAAGAATCAATAAAATGTATTAAAAAAAAGAATGCCATGGAGAGGAGGCGGGTTTATGTGTGAAGAGGGGAGAACGAGGGCCATCTTAAAGGCACAGGCCCATGGGTCCACAGACCTTTTCAGCTGCCATCTCTGTGGCTGTAGAACCATACAACCGTCTCCTTCAGGCCAGCCACGGGGCCTCACCAGAACAGGGTGAGACCGCCCTGCAGACCCACAGCTCACCGGGTGCGCTGGTGGGTGGTCCCGGGCTGGTCCGGACCGGTGGAGGGCAGCCACGCCCTCCCTGGCAGAGGTGGGCAGAGGGCCTGCCCCGCCTACATCCTCTGACTCCAGGTGGGACTCGCCCACGAGGACCAGGGCTGCTCTCTCCAGTGTAACAGTATTAATTACCGAGTCACTCTAAAACACGCGTGATGTATGTGCGCCTTTATTCCCCGGGAACGGGATGGAGATTAAATACTTAATGAATCCGTTTCTCATACCCAGGGTCTGTTCGCCCCGCGCCTCACTCTGTCCCGCTCCCTCCTGCTTCTCAGGAGAAACAGCGCTATCTTTATTATGTAATCAGCGATCTATCATTCCTCCTAAGCAGGATCTAATTTTAGCCGCGTGATGGATGGCCCGGGCCTGCGTTCCGCTGCCCTCCGCAGGGAGGAAGATACATCAGGCCCGCTCAGGTGTGTGTCATCTCTCTCCACCTGGGAGCTTCTGGCTCCCCGAGGGGCGGCTTGGCTTTTTCTGGCCGGAGCCCCAGGCTCTGCCCCCGGGTCCATCCTGCGTGGACGGCGTTCGGAGGCGGCCCCGCGGGAGCAGTGACCAGGTGTGCGGGCTCCAGGTGGGGAGCTGTGTGGCCCTCCTGGGCCTGGGTTTGCGGAAGCCGCTAGAAAATGACCAACTGGGCTTTTTCCTCCTCATTGATGCAGGATCTGCTTTTGTAGGACTGCACTCAAGCCCCCACCACCGTCTCCCATCACCACCACCACCCACCCCCTTCCCAGTTTTGTCTTTCTGCAGTGGTGTTTCCCGGAGAAGCAGGAATTATCCGCATTGACCGGGAACATGAGGAACTGGCGGCCTTGTTTTCCTTGAGCTCCCAAGAAGGAAATGTCTTTTGCTGGGACGCGACCTCCGAGTGGCCCAGCTGCTTCTGCACCTCTGCAGCGCCTGGCGTCTCCAGGGCGTGTTGACCTCAAACACCAGTGTGAGCTCATCTTTAACTGATCGGTGGGAGCGTCAGAACGGTGCCGTATCCACCTGTCAGACGTGAACATGGGGGCTCGGAGAGATGAGACCACCTGCTCCAGTTCTGGGCCGTGGCCTGGTAAGGAAGGAAGCCTAGCACCCCACACCAGCCCCTGTCTTTGCTGAACTTCAAATGGCACCTGTATACGATGGAGACACTGTGAGAAGTGTTGGGTTTTGCGACAATTATACGTGTGTGTGTGTGTGTGTGTGTGCATGTGTGTGTATATATATAATTAACACCCTCTATTGTTCATTTTCCCTTCCTGTCTAACTTTTTCATTTCACACACACACACACACACACACACACACACACACACACACAAGCCTACTATGCAAAGTATCCCTTTGGGAGTTTGACCTACTGGAAGTTCGATCGCTCACTATGACGTGTGCTGATCACTGGGGGGGGGGGGGGGGGCGGGGGGGAGAGGGGGCTGCGGAATGAAGGAAGAATGCGGCTGACTGCTGGCAGCCGGGGAAGGGAGGCCCCAGCCAACAGGCGCAGCCACTAAGGACCTTACCCGTGCACGAATTTCATGCACTGGGCCTCTAGTTCATATATATGTATGAAGCTCTGAAATTCTTTGTGCAACTATTACGTTGGTTGATTTTAAGATGTACTTTTTTCTTGGATTTGTATCTCTGAAACTGTGATACATCTTGTAATCAATGGGGTATCATAATCTAATTGGCAGTGTTTTGTTTTTTTTCTTAGCGGTTACAGCGGGTTGATTCTTAAAATGTGCCGAATCCTCACCCTTCTCGGTCTGCATGCTCGGTGCGATGTCACTTTGCCACTCCTCCCACCCAGCGGTCAAGTCCCTTTCTCCTTGCCTGTATTTATTAAAATCTGTATTTATTGCTGTAGAGGTCGTTGTGGGTGCCCGACCCGTTCCCTTTTGCCCCGACCGCCTCAGCCTGCCTGACTTCTAAGTGCACCTGCACTTCCCTGCCCGAGGGCTGTCTCTGGCTGCCAGAGCCCGTTCTGCCTGCTGTGAGGGCTTAAAAATATGTTTGCAGAGACTTTGACATTCCTCCCTCCTCTCCTCTTGAATGGAAGCCAGACTTCATGACTTGACTTGCTTCTGTCACCCAGGATGTGGTGGAAACGACGATGGGACTTTCAGAACCAGGACATGAAAGCCACCGTGGCCTGCTGTCTCTCAGACCACTCACCTGGGGGCAAGCCCTGTGCCTGAGAGGACCCTGCGGAAGTCACGTGGAGAGGGGGGTCTGCCTGGGAGGAAACTGAGGCCTCCAGCCGAAGCCGGTGTTGACGGGCCAGCCACGCGAGCTAGCCATCCTGGAAGCAGGTCTTCCAGCTTCCGTCTTTAGATGACAGAAGCCCTGCCAATTCTTAACCGTAACCTTATGAGGAACCCTGAGCCAAAAGCAAGTAGCTGAGCTATTCCAAAATCCCTGACCCTCACAGGCAATATGAGATAATAAATATTGTATTAAGCCTTGACGCTTTGGGATAATTTATTGCACGTCGATGTATAAATAAACCCATCCCCGTGGCAGGCTGGAGACGTTGGCGGATTACCTCTTGGAAGCATCCCTGAACCCATGACACGCAGGAGCTTGTATAAATACCACAGCTTCCTCGTCCCCCTCTCCCCCCGCGGCAGAGCCGAACTCCTGGGGTTTCTCCAGGGGCACGGAGTCCCAGGTTCTCAGAATGGCACCTGGGCTGGTGATGCCCCATGGCCCTGGCTTCCCTGCCGCACTTCCTCACTTCCCTGTTGGTGTTTCCTTCCATATGAGCTGCTCCCAAATCCCTGTCTCAGAATCTCCTTTTTAAAAAAATATATATTTTATTGATTTTTAACAGAGGAGAAGGAGAGGGATGGAGAGCTAGAAACATCGATGAGAGAGGAACATCGACCAGCTGCCTCCTGCACACTGCGCACTGGGGATGTGCTCGCAACCAGTGTACATGCCCTTGACCGGAATCGAACCTGGGACCTTTCAGTCTGCAGACTGATGATGCTCTATCCACTGAGCCAAACCGGTTTCGACCAGAATCTCCTTTTTAAAGCAAGCGGGGGATGAAAACCAGGTCAGTTCCATGCAGTCATCTGCCAGGTCCTGTGCATTCCTCATCAAGTTTTCTTTCCAACCCAAGCTGATGAAAAGCAATGCAAAACCACAACACTCCCACTTTGCACGTAGGTAAATATGAATGGAAACATCTCCTCTGCCCGGTTTTTGACAGTTTCAAACTTGAAAGCAATGTACTGAGTGACCAGATTATTCTGATCTCTGAATCCATAATAATCTATTAATAATCTAACAATATATATATATATATTAGAGGCCCAGTGCATGAATTCGTGCATGGGTGGGGTTCAGCCAGCCTGGCCAGGGGGAGGGGTCATGGCGGTTGGCCAGCCTGCCTGCTGGTTGAACTCCTGGTCGAGGGGACAATTTGCATATTAGCCTTTTATTATGTAGGATAGGGGTGTCGAACTCAATCAGAGAAGGGGCCAAAATCTAAAATCCAGCCTAAATCGCGGGCCGAATGGTTTACTGAACAGTCATAAACTGACAATGTCATAAACTGACAGCGGAGTGCAGTGATGACAGCGCGGTGCGGGCCACATTGCAAGGCCTGGCGGGCTGGATTTGGCCCGCGGGCCTTGTGTTTGACACATGTGATGTAGGATATACACTGAGTGGCCAGATTATTATGCGTTCAGAGATCATCATCATCCGGCCACTCCGTGTATATACTCTAGTGGCAGCAGTAAAGAGGATACCCGAAGTGACAGTAGTAATGGGGAGGTGGAATGAAAACACCGCTGTTTGTTAATGCAGCAAAACCTACCCTATCCTGACTAATACTGTGCATTGCAAGTAAAAATATTTTTTCCTTGAAGGGAGGAAAAAAAAAACACACACAAAAAAAAACACCTAAAGCCAGACCTTAAAACTCACTGGGTCTCATTTACAAATACTCCTGTGCAACCTGCTTATGTGTTTTTCCATCTCACAGAGTGTTAGAAGCAATTACTCAAAGATATGCCAGCAGAGGCAGGCACTGATCCCACCCAGCGAGAAGGAAAAGGTGGGCACTGACCTGGCCGGACTGACTATAAAAAGCAAAGTTGGGAAAATCGTGAAAAAGCAGACAAGAAACTGGACAGGCATGATGCTGGGCAGCCGGTTACCATCTTGCGTATTCATTTTATTTTATTACACATTTAGGGTTTGGCTGCACGCTTTCCAGTGCTTACCATCTCCCAAGCATCGCGCTGAACATTTGAAATATGTGGCACGTCCCTCGCCCCTCCCAGCCTCTCTCCAGGCAGCAGGTCTCTCCCCTCCCGGTGGACGGGGAGACAGCATCCCTCAGAGACGTGGACCCACCCGGGCTTCGGGGCCCTCCAGCAGCTGCGGAGGCTGCAAACCCAGTCTGCGTGGTCTCCAGACTCCCGTGCGTGAGCAGAACGCCACGGGCTGACCCTCATGGAAGGCTGAATTCTGTTTCAGGAAAGTCTGCCTGGAAAGGCTGGGAACCATGTGTGGCATTTTGGAAAATTTTCTATTAAAAAAAGAAGAAAAAGATTCAATTTTACCAAGTGCTGGTGCTTCAAAGGGCGTCAGCGTGGGTTATCGGAGGAAGTGCATGTGGGAAGCAGCTCTCTCCCGTCCCTGGATCACCGAGACGGTCTTGAATTTCAGTGATCTTATACATGCAACATGAGTGATAAATTATAACTCTATCAAAGCTCTCGCTCAGAATAAGGAATCTATTCTTTGACCATGTAACTTTTTTTTTTTTTTTTTTTTACTGCCTCTTTCAAACAGAAATGCTTGCTGGCCGTCCACGAGTCCCTTCCTCGGTCTTTACAAGGTGAGGGAGGAAGAGCCGGGGTGGGTGGGGGAGGGCTGGCGGGAAAGGGAAGCAGGGCTGCCACTGGCCAAATGGTTGCCAGAGAGGCCGGCTCGCCACTTATTTCATCTCCCTAGTTGTTTCCTTATGGGGCGGAGGGACGGACAGCTGCCGAGGGTCTTCCCCGCGAATGAGAGAGCGAGGACCAGGAAGGCGGGGACCCGGAGACAGTCCCTTCCTCCGGTTCCTCCAGGATGAGGGCATCGCACTCCTCACCTGCTCTGGACCCACGGTCCCCCGCATCCCCCTCTCCAGGTTCCCCTGGAAATGGGATGCTCCTCTTCACTGTGGGATGAGCGTCCCGCAGACCAGTGGACACATGGGGCCTAGAACTGGGGCCCAGTCCCCCCGCTGGGCTCTCGGCCCCCACCCCGGCGGGTCCGGAGCGGCCCAGCTATGCCAGGCGGGGGCGGGGGCCGATGCTTCCTATCAGGCTACTTCTGACAATCCCTAATGTAACCCATATCCTGCACATACATTCTAGTTACACAATTTATGGGGTATAACGAGGGAGAGAAGTGAGGCCGGCTTATAATTGTGACTGATGTGAAACAGACATGTGGAATGAACGGCCTTACAGCGTCCGCTTTGAAGTTGCTTAAAAGCAGTAAAGTGATCTTCGCCGTAAGTGAAACCTGCTGTTCAGATAGCCACGGGCTTGGGGGACGCTTTTTTCCCCCCTTCGGACCCTGTTTTTTGAATTTTAATTCGCCACTCGGAGGTTTTGCAAAGGTTGCTCTCGCCGCGCGGCGGGAGGGGGAGAGGAGACTGGCCGTGAAGGACCTACTACGCGCCCATCATGGCCTCGCAGAGCCCCAGTGGGTGCAGCGCCCAGAGCCCACGGGATGTTTTCACTGGAATTTCTTGGAGAGCCAGAAGAAAACAACGAGACGATGGCATATTAATTAGTTCTCATAATAAAATTAAAATCACGATAAGGAACATAACAAGGAATGCAATCTGGACTGTATTTGCCCTTTGCTGGTTTTTTTTTTTTTTTTTTTTTTTTTTAATGGGAAAAGGACCCACGAGGCAGAGGGCTGAGGACCCTGGTTGATATCGATCTCACCGATGTATGTAGAATTGCACATGATCTCACTAATTCTCCTGAGCCACTGGGGAAGGCAGGAAGGCGTGCGGAGAAGGACGCTTCAGAGACTTCTGGAATTTTCTGAAGGTCCTACAACTAGGACCGGGGAGAGCCAGGTCTGAAGGGGATTGCCTGACTCCTCCACGGAAGGAGAGCTCACGGTATGGGCAGTTCTACATGGGAACGCCTGCCTGAAGCCCGAAGAATGCCGTCTGTACATTCGTTACCAAAGAAATGAAGGGGAAGCCCGTTCTGAGCGGGCCAGGTGTTTGTCCGAAGAATGTAGGAAGACGTCTAGACATAGACGCCACTCAGATGCCCCCACGCTGAGCTGCTTCAAGGTCGGGATGGTCTTTAAATTCCCATAACCCAGGCCTCCTCTTCGGAGCCATCGCCTTCCCTCTCTTCCTCCTGGGGCCTCTGTGCTCCCCTAACCAGCCCTGCTTGACACTGACAGTCCCGCTATAACCTCTCACCGGGTTAGCGAAGTTACCTTTGGGGCAAATTGCCACAGCTCTCTCCTCCCAGGGATGCAGGCCCTGGTCCCCCGCCCTGCCCCGCCCTCCCCTCCCCACCCCCCCCATCTCCTCTGTTCCCCAAAGCACAGCTGGGACTTCCCACCAGGCTTTCCTGAAGTCTTGGAGGGGTGTCAGTAGCATGACACACAGGGCGACCTATGACTGATACCTGGGCGGACCAAGCGTCTCCATCAGCCAAGACTAAGGGGCCGGGAATTGATCTTTTTTCTCATCAACAATGTCACTTGAGGACTTGCTGTATAATAAATGCCATTGGATGTATGCTTACAAAGCACACATATTCCCCTGTGAATTCTATCTCAATAAAAGCTAATGTATAACGACAGACTGAGCAACGGTTCCTCAGAGTCTGGGGTGTGGAGGGGGATGGGCAGAAAAAATAAGGAGGATTTTCTGGCATGATAGAAATGTGTTAGGGGTGTGGATTGTATGGCTGTGTGGATTTCTCAAAAACTCATCTGATTATAACAAGTAAGAACTGTGCACTTCACAGGTAAGTTTTGTCTCAACAACAATAAATAAAAGGACAAAATAAATCTTAGCCAAATTGGAATTGAATACTTAATTTAGGTATGGTAGTTTTATCATATACACAGTGTCCCCCCGAAATGCATACACGCTTTAACTGCTGAGATAGCTCCATTTTGAAAATGAAATTATTTTAACAAGCTCTGCCTTTATAATTATTCAAAGTGAGTGTATACATTTTTGGGACACCCTAAATATGATCTTAAACCAATAGTCAGCCCTAGCTGGTTTGGCTCAGTGGATGGAGTGTCGGCCTGTGGACTCAAGGGTCCCAGGTTTGATTCTGGTCAAGGGCATGTACCTTGGTTGCAGGTACATACCCAGTGGGGAATGTGCAAGAGGCAAGAGGCAGCTGATCGATGTTTCTCTCTCATCGATGTTTCTAGCTCTATCCTTCGATGTTTCTAGCTCTATCCTTCTCCCTTCATCTGTAAAAAAAAAAAAAAAATATATATATATATATATATATATATATATATATATATATTTTAATAATAGTCAATCCCTTGCTCACTCCTGAACCTGTAGACTCATGTCACTGCAGTTGGAACTAAGACCACTTGCCCTGTTAGGGGGAACACGTGTTGACAAGGTCCTGTAGTGCTTTCCAGAGTAATTAGTGAAGGGAAGAAATGAGGAGTCCTCCCTAGGAAAGAGGTGGCAAGAATACCATTATCTATGTTATTGAAATTGTCCACCTGGACAATTGGAGAAACACTGAGAATTATTAGAACAAAGAGGGCTTACCATCTAATGGTAAAACCCATAGCTTTCCCATCTATAATAATAAAAGCATAATATGCTAATTAGACCTTCTGGACCACTTTCTGGTCAAAGCCAGGGCTGTGAGGGCCGAGCCCCTTGCATGAATTCTGTGCATCAGGCAGCTAGTATAAGAATAAACAAGTAAACACTATTTAGAAAATAAAACGGTTAAAACAATTCCACTTAAAAAAATTAACAAAAACACAAAATGCCTAAGACCAGTATAAAGGAAGTTATTGCCCGCCAGCATAGCTCAGTGGTTGAGCATCAACCTATGAACCAGGAGGTCAAGGTTCAATTCCTGGTCAGGGCACATGCCCCAGCTGCAGGCTCCATCCCCAAAGTGGGGTGTGCAGTGGGGCAGCCGACCCATGATTCTCTCCTCACTGATGTTTCTATCTCCCTCTCCCTCTCCCTTCCTGAAATCAATAAAAATATTTTTTTTAAAGAAAGATATTAAACTCCCCCGAGGAGCACAAAAAGAACTTTAATAATTCAAGGGAACATGTCATTTCACGGATGCACTCAATATTATAAAGGTTTTTTAGTGGAATTTGAGACTAAAAGATTCTAAAACAAGCATAGAAGTGTAAATGTGCGGGCCTGGTCAGAGAAAGGAGGAGGAGGGGTGAGCTGTCTTCTCCCGGGTGTCCGAATCCATTCATTAAAGCTGCTGCAGAACGGAACAGGAAGCGGGAGGCCTCCGTGGAGCAAAATGAAAACCAAGCATCCCTATGGATTGGGACAAGGTCAAGGTCACGTTGGGATAATTGGAGGAAGACTGGCTTGCACCCCAAACAACGTTGGCAGTTGCCTGAAGTTAGCTCCTGAGGAAGCCATGTTGGTCGCCCGCAGCCCAGTCCCTTCTATCCTGCCCGGTAACAGCCCCCCTTCCCCAGAGCAGAGTGGCTTCTCCAGGGCACCAGCAGCCAGGCTCCCAGAGGGATTTCAGCTCAGCAGGGCCACGTCCAGCACTGAATGACCCCTATGTCAGGAGGGTTCTCTCTCTTGTTCCCGTTCCTCTTTGGTTCGGAGATTCCAGTGGATTCTCCCACTGGTGCTCCTGGTGAGGCCTGGCTCATGAGCTCCCCCGGTGGCAGGGAAAGGGCTGGGCCTGCGTCATGCCAATACCTGGAATGCATTTGTTATTGCACAGAGTGAGTCTGTGACCAGGAGGAGGAGGAGGGACTAAGGGGCAACATCAACATCCTGTTTCAAGAGTCCTCACCAACCCTGACCTGTTTGGCTCAGTGGATAGAGCATTGGCCTGTGGACTGAGGGGTCCCGGGTTCGATTCCAGTCAAGGGCATGTACCTTGGATGTGAGCACATCCCCAGTAGGGGGTGTGCAAGAGGCAGCTGATCAATGTTTCTCTCTCATCCATGTTTCTGACTCTTTATCCTTCTCCCTTCCTCTCTGTAAAAAAAAAAATCAATAAAAAATATTTTTAAAAAAAGAGTCCTCACCAATCAACCAGAATGAGTCTTCTCAAACGAATGTGAAGAGCTAGGAAGATCCATCCTCAATGATAATTTACTTTTCTATTTCTGCCGCTTGCTTTCCAAGGTGGTTGTTGGCTAATTTGACAAATTACGCTGTAATAATTTATCACAAGACACTAATATATTATAACGGGCTTACTCTTTCCCGAAGTAACACGTAGCATAGAGAGACCTTCTGATGACAAGGTTTCCATTCAAAGCAGTGTCTCTGCTTGTGAGAATGTGAGGTTTGATGAGTGGATTCGATCCCTCGGGCAGAATGAATGCTCAGATACTTCCCTGGAGTTCATACGACTTTCTTCTTTCATCTTTGGAAAGTAATAGAGGGCTTTGTTCTTATGGTTTTTCTTAAATAACCTATAATTTTGCAGCGATTTTATGTGGGTGTTTTTTTAAGTGTATTTACGGACCTGACCTTTACTGATTTTTTTGGTTTTGTTTTAAATTTGGCTTGTCTCATTGAAAGAAAAAAATAGATTGTTAGTTTTGTATGTTTTACATACATTTTTATAATTGTGCATTTTTTTTTACCTATTAGATTTCATGTCCTTGCTTAAAATATATATATATATATATATATATATATATATATATATATATATATCCTGTATGTGTTAGAGCTGTATGAGAGGATTCATAGAAGATAAAAGTTTAATTTTTGAGAAAAACAGTGCATTCCTATGAACTCAGAATCCTAAAACCCGCAAAGCACAATTCTTGGGCATTTATAAATATTGTGTATTATTTTTATGAGAGATGGGGTTTGAGGAGAGAATGGAATGGAAGGGAGGAAGGATGGATGGAGAGAGAGAGATGTTGAGAGGGAGAGAGAAAGAACACCCATAGCAGGAAATTAACTCAAGAGAGCCTCCCGCCCCCAGGTTGTATTCCATTGACCATATCTATATATCATAATAAAAACCCAACGACCATTACGGCCAAATGACCAGAACGACCAGTCAACCAGTTGCTATGATGCGCACTGACCACCAGGGGACAGACGCTCAATGCAGGAGGAGGGCAAGGGGGACACACCGAGGCCTGGAGGCACAGGCTATGGCCTAGGAAATCCCAGGATCCGCAAGCCCAGAGCTTGCTTTCCAATAAAATAAATAAATTGGGGGGGGGGGGGGGATAGTGGCCTGACACTGCCTCCCCAGGAAGAACGGCTCCGGAGAGAAAGGTCTCCGCCCAGCCCTCCTGGCCCGGCTGGCGCCCCTCAGACTCACCGGTGATGGGCATGCAGGAGTACAGCCCCTCTGACTCCAAAGCCGGTTGCACCACCAGCTGCTGCTGGACCAGCTCCATGGCTGCCCCTCAGCTCCGACTTCCAGCTCCTGGCTTCTTGCCCACCCCTTCGCCCCTTGGTATACTACTTGCGTTTGGGGGCATGGCTTCAGCCTCTCAGACCCATAGTGCCATAGCACAGCCAGAGAGCGGCAGGACACCGCCCCCAGGGCTGGCTGGGCATTGATGTGACCGCTGACTGAGGTCCATGTCCAGTTACACTGTGGCACCAGGCCGGTGTGGCCTCAACCACGGGGCCACACCGGCCTGGCGCTACAGCCGTAATCCTGTGCCATTTCTGGCCACAGCGGAGGCCGTCCAGCGGGCTTTGCGAGGGTCAGGCCCTCTTGCATGACAGAAGGCAGCGGACTAGAACCGGATAAGCTTGCTTCTTTGAGCTCTAACTCTTCGGAACAGGCGTTCCGTCTGCGGTTAAATGAACAGCCCCTACCCCTTATCAGAAGCAGGAAGAGTTCTCAGCGCTCCTCGTACCTTCTCCGTAGCTCTCACACACGGTGATTCACCCGCTGATACGTCTGCTTCCTCTCCTAATCCTCGCATCCAAGGAGGACCATGATTTATTTACTGCTACTCCCCCCGGATCCACTCCAGGCCCCTCCCAGAGGGGCTCCCCGAGTGTCTGTTGAACGAATACATGAATGAATGAATGAATCAGCAAACGAAGACACGCGGGGAGCGGGCCCGCGGCTCTCCAACCGTCTTAGGTAAATACTGCGCCTCTGTCTGGGGTGAGCCGCGTGCAAGTCGGAACTGGAAGGCCCACGGGCTAACGGCCTGGATGGCAGCAAGACGTGCTTCATCTCCTCGAGATCTATTAAAAGCTCATCCTTCAAGAATCCTTTCAAGCTTCTTAAGGAGAGGAAATTCCATCATCATCTGTGCTCCAGCCAATGACTCTCAAGCCTTCTCCTCTGAGAGAAACATGAAATATTAGACCGGCGTAGATAAAAATCTCCGGCTACTGATGTCGGTCATGCGTGCACATCTACGCTTAAGGATGAGACGGGGGGGTGGAAGGTGGTGACCAAGAGGGAATGCGGTGTAATTCGGGGGGATTAAGAGGATGAGACAGGAGCCA
Source organism: Pipistrellus hanaki (assembly GCF_964339955.1). Lineage (NCBI taxonomy): Eukaryota > Metazoa > Chordata > Mammalia > Chiroptera > Vespertilionidae > Pipistrellus > Pipistrellus hanaki. The sequence continues at coordinate 4,116,039 of NC_140517.1, read as the reverse complement.
TAAATATAGATAAATGTGCCGAACGTTTTTCTAGGCCCGGAAAAAGAAAATTGCCTGATGTGTGTTTGATACTTGAACAGCATATAACGTCTGAGAACAGTTTGAAGGTTTGATTTGTTTTGATGCAGTAGGTGAGGATTTTGTAGATTTTTGTTTTGTTTGTTTTTCTGAATGTGGCAGAGGGCACTATCAACTCCTGTCACAGAGGCAAGCTCCCCTGGTGTCAGCCAACGTCCTGCCATTCATATGGCGCATCTCCGACACTTTTATTATTATTATTATTATTTTAAAAATATATATTTTATTGATTTTTTACAGAGAGGAAGAGAGAGGGATAGAGAGTTAGAAACGTGGATGAGAGAGAGAGAGACATTGATCAGCTGTCTCCTGTACACCTCCTAATGGGGATGCGCCTGCAACCAAGGTACATGCCCTTAATCAGAATCGAACCTGGGACCCTTGAGTCCGCAGGCTGACACTCTATCCACTGAGCCAAACTGGTCGGGGCTATTGTTATATTTTTAAGGAAACATTGAGGTTCCGCTCTGTTTGAAGGCCCCCTTTGTCCTGTTACTCTTTAGGGCAGCTCGGCCTGCTTGGGGCAGAGCGCAGTGCAGCGCGGGGTCCAGTCCGGTTCCTGGTATGCTTCCTGCTGGTGATGGTGGTGGAATGATGGGCGCTCACACCTCGGTTCAGCTCCCACCAGCAGCTCTGAGCTGGGACTCGGGTTCTCTTCTGGACCCATCATTGGAGATCCCAGATGAGTTCAAACGGAGCGGGCTCCTCCATTCACCCATGTCGGCTGAAGGAAGGGGTCTCCCCAGAGGTCCCGTAAGGGTGCAGGGGCCGTTATTCAGCTCGGAGCTACAGGGAAGCAGGCAACCTGCTAAGCTTCCAGATGTGGCTCCTTGAAAGCCTTCGCAGGGCCGGCCTCACAAAGGGTCCGGCTGCAGGGGCCCTGCAGGGCCGTGGCCTAGGCAGACGCTGCCTGCTCGCTCTCCAGGGGCAAGATCAAGTTCCTCCTGCAGGATTGTGCGGCTGTGTTCTGTTGGCCATAATGCACGTGAGTTCTCGTCCAGGTGGATTCATTCATTCATTCATCCATTCACGTCTTCACTCACTCACTCATCTCTAGGGCCTGGGTGCTTGGCTCTGAGCTGACCCCCGGGTTGCAAACAGGAGCAGTGAGCCAGGGAAGCAGCTGGGAGCTTGCAGGGATTTCTGGCACCTGGGCCCCAGGAGGCACTTCCGGCCTGGATGGGCGGAGCCCCAGGGCACTTCCTGCTGCAGGGCAGCTCTCTGCAGGGCGACCAGTGGGTGCGTGATGCCCTCCCTCCCTCCCGACGGCTCCCTTCCTTGGGAGACAGAGGTTCAGGCCGCGTCGCTGGGACCCTGTGGGTGCAGTGACCCTGCAGGTAGGTCGCAGCCCCCTGGAGCCCCCATTACCCCCACTCCAACCTCACCCCAAGAGCTCCCCCAGCTCCCGCCCAGCTCCCCGGGGTCTCCCGCTGCTTCCTGGCTTCTCTCCTGGCTGTTTCTCTGGTGCACGGTCAGGAGCTGTGCACTGAGTGCTCCGCCCCGCATGGGGGTCTGGGCCTCCCATCGGACAGGCCTCCGGAGTCCAGACCAGCAGAAAGGCCCACAGCCCGCCTCCAGCAGGGGATGCCAGGCCCAGGCTCGGCAGGTGTGGCTTTTCCTGCGGTTGCAGGAGTAGAGGGGCGCTCTTTCCAGGTAGACAGACCTGGGCCAGAGCCAGGGAGGGCCCGAGCCTGCCCCCCTCCCCGCCAGGCCTGCCCCCTCCCCACCAGGCCTGCCCCCTCCCCACCAGACCTGCCCCCTCCCCACCAGGCCTGCCCCCTCCCCACCAGGCCTGCCCATCTTCCCACCAGGCCTGCGCCCTCCCCACCAGACCTGCCCCCCTCCCCACCAAGCCTCCCCCCTCCCCACCAGACCTGCCCCCCTCCCCACCAGGCCTGCGCCCTCCCCACCAGGCCTCCCCCCTCCCCACCAGGCCTGCCCCCTCTCCACCAGACCTGCCCCCTCCCCGCCAAGCCTGCCCCCAGCTCTCCTATCTAGCAGGCCGCCTCTTCTCTTCTTTGGGGTGAGCGAGGGAAGGCCAGAGGGACCAGCCGAGCTGAGGAGTGGAAGGTGTCTCCCAGGAACCCCAGGGCTTGGGAATAGCCGTCCGCCGTCAATGTTTTCGCTCTGCCCTTCCTGTGCCAGAGTCCAAACTACTGTTGGTAAACTTGGTTCAGGAACTATCGGCGTCCCCACATGCATGCGACCTCGTCCTGGCAAAGGGGCCACCCCCAGGCCTTTTCAGTTGCTTCTGAGTCCGGGGAGCCGCGTTTGAGCTGTTCTAGAGATTTCCCGCCCCGTCCGGTCCCGCTGCGTGTTCCTTCCCCGAGACCCTGCCCCCCTCCTCCTACCGTCCCCGGCCTGGCCCTTTCTTTCCAGAATGGCCTTTGTTATGTTGTCAGATACACCCAGTGGCGGTCATCCAGGTAGAGACACTTGTCTTTCTCTCCCAGACACATGCCCTCTACCCAGACACACATCCGCCCACGGCTCGGGCCGCCTGGGGTTAGCCCCTGAGCACACACTGTGGCCCAACCTGTGTCCCCAGGCCCCCGGGGGCGGGTCCTCCTCCCTGTGCACACTCAGTGCCTCCTGGGCGGCTCGAAGGTAAGAACTGAAATGCCGACGGGGCTGCTGATTGGGTGGCTGTGTTGTGTTGGCCATAAAGCACATGCGTTCTTGACCAGGTGCATTCGTTCATTCACTCATTCACTCATTCACTTCTTCACTCATCTCTAGGGCCTGTCTGCGTGGCTCTGTGCTGACCCCCGGGGTGGCACATAGGAGGAATCCTCCATTCCTGTGGGTGTGAGCTCAGGCTGGGGAGGGGTGGGCCATGGGGCCAGGTGAGCAGCTTCTGGGGCGCACAGATTCTGGCGGGCACGCTGCCAGGGTGAGAGGCATTGAACCCAGGTCTTGAATGAAGGGGAGGGAGGACCGCCTGGGTGGAAGGGGGGCCCTTTTCTCAGGGCCTGGTCTCCTCGGGCTGAGGAGACTTTGTGGGACACAGGGAGGTGTCTGAGCATCGCCCTGAGAGCATCAGGATGCCTGCGGAGGTTTTGAGCAGAGGCAGAACGCCATCTGTTTCTTATTTTATTATTATTATTTTTTTAATTAGGGAGATGATTCTGCATCGAAGGGATGGGACTCATTCTGAGAAAAAAAATTTTAAAAAAATATATTTTATTGTTTTTTTACAGAGAGGAAGGGAAAGAGAGGAGTTAGAAACATCGACCAACTGCCTCCTGCACACCCCCCACTGGGGTTGTGCTGGCAACCATGGTTCGATGCCCCGGACTGGAATCGGACCTGGGACCTTTCAGTCCCCAGGCCGACTCTCTATCCACTGAGCCACACCGGTTTCGGCTCATTCTTAGAAAATTGAATCCTTATAGGGCAACAGGCACCTGGCTGCCCAGAAGCCTGGCGTTTAGCTCAGTGTTTGGAGGGTCTCGAGTGATAATGCAATTGAGCTTTTAGCCAAAAAAGATGACATCGTCATGGCCAATAGGTCTAAAACGGAAAGAGCAAGACTTGCCTTATCATAACGCACCCTCCCCCCCCCCCCCAAAATAAACCTTTAACTCCAAGCCCTGTGCCCACTGCACCTCTGGGGAAGCCCGCCCCGCGTGGGGAGGGGGCGGTGAGCAGCCAGGAGGCGCCCAGGATGACAGGGGTTAAGGGTGTGCGCTTAGCTTGAAAGGAACCTTGAATTGAACTAGTGCTCAGCCACTTGCTGGCTGTTTGGCCTCAGGCAAGTGATTTAACCTCCCTGAGCCCGGTTTCCCCGGAGCAGAAGGAGGATCATCAATCACGGCGAGTCTGCGGGGTCTTGGTGAGGGCGAGGTGAGATGAGACAGGGCCTCTGCGTTCAGGCCTCACCCAGCCCTGCACCTGCTCGCTTCCCGCTCTCGGACTGGCACCATGGTCTTCCATGAGGGATTGCCCAGCTGCGAGCAGGGCAGCCACTGTCTGCCTTCCCTCCCTCCCCCTTCCCCCCCCCCTCCACCTGCAAGGTGAGCAGGGCTCGGCCTCCTGCAGGCCTGGGCCGCCCCCACCGCAGCCCCTTGGCCTTGGGCTCCTCTTGCAAAGAGCTCCAGAGACCAGCAGGCTGGAGAGTGGGCTGGTGGCCCTGCCCTGGGTACCAGCTGATGCACCTTGTTCATACCGCCATTTGGGGGGCGGGGCGGCGACCATGGCAGTTGCACCCTCACCTCCCATGCTGCCGAAGGATGCTGTAATTACCACATTTGGTTTCGTTTCCAAGCCTTTTTTTTTTTTTTTTTTTAACTATATACAGATTATTCTAATTGAAACAGCACACGATTTGAATACCTGGACCTGTTGTCTCACATTATTACTGGAGAATGACAATGTTCCATGAAATTTGTGTGTGCGCGCGCGCGCGTGCGTGTGTATGTGTGTGTGCGTTTGTGCATGCATATCGTGTCTTGTGCTCTCCCCAAGTTCCGATAACCGCCCTTATTTAAGATTCTGCGGGCATGGGAAGCGCACCCTGCTGCTGGCGGAGGGTTAGTCTTGCTTTTCCAAAAGGTAATCACACAGGTCAGTGGCACCCCCTCGCCCACCCGCTGCTCCCGGGGCATCCATCTGAATGCCTAACCAGCGAGCGCACGTCCAGAGGCGGCACGGAGCTCTGAGCCAGCGGAAGGCCACCCGCTCGGGAAGAGGACTGCTCAGCGGAGCCTTGCGCATAGAGAATCCTGAATATCTGCGCCGTTATTTAGCGTCAGAATCAGTTATGCTTGTCTGGCTGATGGACAATCCCCCCCCCCCCCACCTCCACTGCTCTCTTTGCAAGTGACCTGTGCTGTCTAGACAGTTGCATATTATTTATACATTCATTTGTGTGTGTGTGTGTGTGTGTGTGTGTGCGTGTGTGTTTTCACTAAAGTTGTGCAGATTTCATGCAGTCCAGTCACTATTGGAAACACACTTTATGAAAAGCCTTAGCATTGCACCCAACGGGGGCTTGCCTTCTTAGAGATGTGTCACTGTTAGAATAAAATACAAAATGCATTGTATGTTGGAAGGACCATCATATGTGCTCTGGGGGGAAAAATGAAACCAACCTTTTCAACTTCTGCCCCAACACACACACACACACACACACACACACACACACACTCACACTCACACTCAGCCCCCCACCCTAACCCCCACTCCCTCTCTTCTATCTTCAGAGTACCAGCAGCGGGCCACAGAGAGAATTAGAGACAGCTAATTTCAAAGGTTCTTAATCAATTCAAGTTGATCCCATGTGTTGATTAGGGAGCCCAAACGCATTATTTGCATTCTGTTTCAAATTCAGAATATTCTCGAGGAGGTTGGGCGGGAGGGAGAAACCTTTTGCCGAGCGATCCCCTTGGGCGAGAAGGGAGTTAATTTGAAAACTCTGGCGTGTCTGGCGGGTTGTGCGAGTCCCACATGAAACATTTATAACAGCTCCTTGCAGGGTGTGGAAGTGTGTGTGTGTGTGTGTGTGTGTGTGTGTGTGTTGTGTGTGTGTCTGGGGTCATGAACCCGTGGCTGGAGGTGTGTGGAGCCACCTGGGTAGTGAGGAGAATGCCTCATGTCCATCTGGACACCTGGTGTGTGTAGACCTTCCAGCCGGAGGCCTGGGGACAGGGCAGCGCTGAGCCATTGAAGGGATGGGCGTCCCTTCCTTTGGGGCATCTGGAGCTGGGGGCTGGTACTGGGTGGCCCCAGGCTGACCATTTTGGGACACTGGTGCCCAGTTTGGGACACTGACTTGTCCTGGCTTCCTTGTGGAAGACGGAGGTGTGAAATGGGCCCCTTCACGCTGGTGACCTGGGAAGCTCTGTGAAACACGTCCAGGCCTGAGCCACGGGTGGTAGACCAGATGGCCAGGTCCATGCAGCCAGAGCAAGAGCACACAACTGTATGTGCCACCCCCTGTGGACTTCCATGGGGACTGTGGTCGGCAAACTGCAGCTCGCGAGCCACATGCGGCTCTTTGGCCCCTTGAGGGTGGCTCTTCCACAAAATACCATGGCCTGGGCCAGTCTATGTTGAAGAAGTGGCATTAGAAGAAGTTGAAGTTTAAAAATTTCGCCTCTCCAAAGAAATCCCTGTCGTTGTCCTGTTGACATTTGGCTTTGTGGACTGATGGGTTTGCCGACCACTGCGCTCGGACCATCCCAGCCTGCTTAGAGAAGACCCTGAGCTATTTGCTGTTCACTTCTGTCAGCTGGAGATAGTGAGGGACGGGGAGCCTTTGGCAGAAATTATACGAAGGGAAACACTCCCAGCTGGCTGAAGCTGCTTCCGTAGTTTAGAATCTCACCCCCAGCCCCAGATCCAGATCCGAACCTGCTTACACACACCGCTTCCTGCGTCCCATCAGGAGTCACCACTGACATCGTCACGTGGACCCTGGCCACCCAACGGCCAACATGCTTTGATCATCAGCCACCCCCATCCCCTCATTGTCAAACTCGCTTCTCCCGGGGCTAAAGCCAGGTGGGATGTAAAGAGAAGCCACAGTGGGGCAAGCACACTGTGCCCCACGCTTTCCGGGGGGAGGGGGAGCTTTTTACGTGTCTAAATAGCAATTCTAGCCGAAGCCAGTGTGGCTCAGTGGATAAAGCGACAGCCTGCGGACCGAAAGGTCCCAGGTTTGATTCCAGTCAAGGGCATGTACCTTGGTTGCAGGCACATCCCCAGTAGGGGGTGTGCAGGAGGCAGCTGATCCATGATTCTCTCTCATTGATGTTTCTAACTATCTCTCTCCCTTCCTCGCTGTAAAAAATCAATAGAAAAAAAATCTATAAAAAAAAAAAATAGCAATTCTAAGACACACCATCTCCCTGGCTAACAACGTGGCCCCTTTCCAAGGCTGTTCCTTTCCGAGCACCGGCCCTATTTTCCGTCCCATTCCCCCCGCATAGGATGAATCCCCGCGTTCTGCACGTTGCTCCGAGCCCACAGCACGTGCTCACTGAGGTGTACAGCGCTCAAATAACTTGGGTGCCTTCTCCACCCGAGGTTAGGAAGTATATTTAAAAGAAATTGCCTCTTATAGATTTAAATTACAAAAGTCCCGATATCATGCGAAAGGCAGTTTAAGTCATGCAAGCATACAAATAGGGAAATCTCAGGGAAAGAGATACCCTGGCTAATATGAATGTAAATAGGATTAGCCGTCTGCATTAGCGGCGGCTGTGACATTTCAAGTGCTCTCTGCCAGGTGATTCTCTAAAATACACCTAGGCTTCACGCGCGCATTTGTAGGTATTTGCGAATATATTTTCCTTTGTCTCGGGCATTGAGTTTCAAACAAGAATCGACAACGGCGCTGACATCTGCTTGTTGGCAGCCAACGTGGAAGTGGAATTCAGCCTCCTTGATGGTTGTAAATATTTGTTGACATTACATTTTATATCTTTAGGGAAATGGGACAGAGTTTGACCGAGAAAATACAGATTCGTATTGCAAAGAAACGAGAAAACAGGGTTTCTGGTGCTTTTATTTTTCTCATAAAAAAAGCCTGGTGCCGTGGCCTGTATGGCTTAGTGGGTGGGGCACTGACCCATGCGCCGGAAGGTGGTGGGTTTGATTTTCGGTCAGGGTTGTAGGATCGATCCCCAGTCAGGGTGCATGTGGGAGGTGATGAATAGAAGTGTTTCTCTCACATTGGTGTGTGTGTGTGTGTGTTTCTCTCTCTTGTCCTCCCTCTCTTTGAAAAAGAGAGAGAAGAAAAAGAGTGCATCTTAATATTTCTTTAAAAAAGAAAGAAAAGCTTTGTTTGTTTCCTAAACACTGGTTCAGATGTAGGAGAGCGGTTTAGAGCAGGGATTGGCAAAAAATGGTCAGTGGGCCGGATCCAGCCCACACTGCCAGCTCTCGTTCATCCTCCAAGATAAGAATGCTTTTCACAGTTCTATTTTATTTACTTTAATTCTTTATTGTTGGAAGCATTACACATGCCCCCGCCCCCATTGTTGGTTTTTACATTTTTAAATGGTTGTAAAAACAAATCAAAAGGAACATAACATTTTATAACACATGCAAATTATGCAAAATCCAAATTTTAGTATCCATAAATAAAGCTTTATCGGCAGACGGCCGCACGCATTTGTTGAACCGCTGGCTGCTTTCTCACTCCAAGAGCAGATTTGAGCCATTGTGGCCTCTCAGCCTCTGAAGTCTAAAATATTTCCCATCTGCCTCTCACCGAGACGTGTGCCCGCCCCAGGTGTGGGGCCCAAGTTCCTTCTGATTGCGGAGAATCAAAGTCAGGTTGGAAATCCACCCTAACAAGAATCTCATGTATCTGTTTGAACTGATTATTCTCATAGGTAGGAGCATCAGAGAGGGGGTTATAGGTAATCAGGCCTCCTGTTTGGTTGGCTTTTCAAATTTAAATCCAGCTATAACCTAACAGAGCAGCCAGGGAACTGCAGGTCTGACCCTCTGGGCGGAGGTGTGGTACCCCTTCCTGGGATCACGTCTCGTCAGCTACGGAGGATTTTTTGCTTAACTTCTCTGCCCCAGGTTCCTTGGTGACAAAATTGGGGCTCTCCCCATAGGGATGTTGCCAGAATTAAAGGAGATGACCATTCACGGGACTCAACGGGGCACATTATTTCACAGCCCTTGAGTTGGATGAGCCTTTTGACTTGTGTCTTTGTGAGGGATCTGGAATACAAGGTCACCTTCTTCCTGAGTGAGCCAGGTGCATGAGCATCTAGAGCAGGGGTCCTCAAACTTTTTAAAGTGGGGGCCAGATCACGGTCCCTCAGAGAGCTGGAGGGCCGGACTATATGAACTACTAATTCCTACTGTAACACCTCGGCTGCGCTCACTGCCCAAAAAACCTGGTGGGCCGGATCAGACTCCTCTGCGGGCCGCATGTGGCCCGCGGGCCGTAGTTTGAAGACCCCTGATCTAGAGGCCCAGCACAGATCAGAGAGGTGTGTCCCACCACTGACTCATTGGTCTAGCCCAGTGGTAAATAACGGGGAGCCAAACCATCGTTCCTGCCCACATGGAGTTTATAGTTCGGAGAAACAACTCAGCAGGTCATCACCAACTATTACAATATAGTTGCCCTTCACAAAAGACTGTGCCCTGGGATATGGCATAGGAAGGTTTATTTAGCAAAACCTTAACTTTCTTTTATTGATTATAGAGTGGAAGGGCGAGGGGAAAGGGATAGAAACATCAATGATGAGAGAGAATCATCAATCGGCTGCCTCCTGCACACGCCCTATTGGGGATCCAACCCGCAACCTGGGCATGTGCCCTGACCAGGAATCAAACCATGACCTCCTCGTTCATAGGTCGACACTCAACCACTGAGCCACGCCAGCTAGACTGTTTAGCAACACTGTAGTGAGAAGGAGCTGATGGGGAAGGACAGGTTTAATAATATAAGAATCAGAACACCCTCTCCTGGGGTTTAATGGTGTGTGAAGTGCTCTCCACAAGTGGCATGCATGATCCCACTCCGGCCACCAGCACGTGGGGGTTTCTGTTCTCAGCGGAGAGCTTATAAGAGCCAGAGAGACCCATTGGGCCCAGAGGTACCTCAGTCCACACAGGCTGCGTGCCCAAAGCTAAGTTCATTTGGAGGAAGCTGGAAAGAGCCTGACTTTGGAGTATGTATCAATCAAGTGATCAGACAGCCCTGCTGGTTGACGGAGTGTCTAGCTCATCACATGGCTACTGCTGCACTGTGGTTATTACTATTCATTGCAGATGAATAAACGTACACTTTTGTAAGCATCACTAATAACTTCCACGTTTGATAAGCATTGGGATGCCCACACTGTACAAAACATGTGTCTGCGTGCTGAGGAGGTGGTGGCCATGATCTCGCATCTCCCTTCAAGAAAGAGCTTGCCATCCAGTTGCCGGGAAGCCAGTTCCCTGGCAGTCTCCAGCTGCTGGCCCTCCGATGCCACCGCAGCTTTCAGCCCCCACGTCCTGGGCACTCCGCCCAGCGCAGAGCTCCCCGCGTGGGCGCCCTTGGTTCTGTAGCTCCCTGTCGCATTGGTTAGGACTTTCTCACGTGAACGCCATGTTCTGCGGCTCTTCCTTCCCAGCCCCGCTTCCTCCCCACATTTCCTCTTATTGCGGTCGGATCTGCCGTGTGGCCTCCAGGCCCTCCCTAACCAACCCCACCCCTGAGATGGACGTTTGCTCAGATGGAAAGACAAAAAAAAAAGAGCAGGGGTTGAGTTTATAGACGCAGGTCAGAAGCGTTTCGGTTCCAATGAATGGAATTGTCCCATGAGCCAACCCGGTAGAAGCCAGGAAGCCCAACCTTAAGGCAGAGTGGAGCCTTTGCGTCACAGCCCCATGCTGATGGTGAAAACGATAGAACTGTTTTTTTGGGAATCACTGTGAATATGAGAGGTGTCAGATGCATGTTTGTGTCTTTTATCGGTTCTGGAAGAAACCTAGTATCCCATATAGGAATGAAATCTAGACCGGTCAAGTTTCTGGATGTGGGAATTTGTGCAGGAACTACCTAGACCAGTGGTCGGCAAACTCATGAGTCCACAGAGCCAAATATCAACAGTTTTACAACGATTGACATTTCTTTGGAGAGCCACAATTTTTAAACTTCAACATAGACTCGCCCAGGCCATGGTATTTTGTGGAAGAGCCACACTTCAAGGGGCCAAAGAGCCGCAGTTTGCCGACCATGGACCTAGAATGCCCCTTTCCTTGAACATTTTTTTTTCTGGAGGCTTTGAAATATATTGCATTTGATTGACAAGACCTTTGCATGTGTACGGACTTCCTGTTTAGAGATCTTGTTTCCTTGCTACGTCCAACCTCTGTGTAGCATACGTCTTTATTAGAGATTTGTGGAGTTTCTGAGTCTCCCCTCACACCCCCATAATTCTAAATTTCAGGCTGACCCCACTGAGCATTGCATTTTCATAGTTTTAGTTAAACAGAACATTTAAAAGACACCATTGTGACCAGTATCAGATGCCTTTTTCTTTTCTTTTTTTCTTTTTTGCAGAAGCAGAAACAAATACGAGCATCCTATAAATAACACTATCTTCTGATGTTAATGTCGCATTAATCCAAGAAATGAATATGTATTGATGGTATTCTTTTGGGTTTTGAAAATCCTTACAACCAAATAATTAAATGAGTGCCTTTAGAAATACTGATAAAAGCCCATTGCCATTCAAATACCCACACAAGACAATGGCCGTAAGCTGTGGGCTTGGGAGATTAGTTTGGCCACGAGCCAGTGTTTATCACAATATTTCCATCTCCGCTGATAAAATTTAATCATTCTTATTTAAATAGAAATCAGAATTAATGCAGGTTTTAAGGAGAAGGAATAATAAATGAACCGCCACTATCTTTATTTCAGAGCTCCTGGCATATATTGTCTATTCAGGATGGAAATGCCAGCGGTGGTTGTGTTGCGTTCCTACCGTGGACTCTCATTCCCGAGTCCTCCAAAAATAATGAGCTATTGCTTCTCGCATATTTACTCCCCCCACTTGGCTTTAAGTGAAGTGGTTTTCTCTCTTCTCTCTGCTGGGGCCAGCAGGGTTTGAGAGGGACAGGCTGTGACTTGACCTGGAGTCTACACGGCTTGTGCTCTGAGCTCTTTCTCTCCAAGGGGCGATGGGTTGGACCCATCCATTCATGTCCTCATGCCTCGGTCTCTGGAAGTGGGGATGCGGCTGGGGTGGCCTGCGCGTGGCCAGCTTTGAATCAGAACCACGTTGCTGCTCCTGGTCAAATCCAGAGTCAAGTCTCTCACTGGAGCCATCGGATTCCAGAGCTTCCTACAAGCAGGACCAGCCCGGGGAAACCTTGCTGGCCATTGAGTTCAACCCCCTCATCTTGTGGGTGAGGAAGTTGAGGCTCAGAGAGAGGTCGTGCCTCGTTCTGTGTGACTCCTCCAGCTAGAGCCGTGGTCGGCAAACTGTGGCTCCTGAGCCACACTCGGCTCTTTGGCCCTTGAGTGTGGCTCTTCCACAAAACACCACGGCCTGGGCGAGTCTGTGTTGAAGAAGTGGCGTTAGAAGAATTTTAAGTTTAAAAAATGTGGCTCTCCAAAGAAATGTCAATTGTTGTCCTGTTGATATTTGGCTCTGTGGACTAATGAGTTTGCCGACCACTGAGTTAGAGGGAAGGCCGCGATGCAGATCAGGTCTCCAGACCCCGGCCTGGCATTCTCTCTTTGACTCTGTAGGATCCTTTAACCCACACTTCTTGCTGCTGGAGTAGACACAGCTCAGGACCATTTTGTTTATCTCTGTCTATATATTTTTGGTTAATATCTCAAATGGTTTATACCAAACTAAACCCATTCCAAATGAAATACTTCTCCCCCCACTCCCCCCAAAAAATTAACAAACCAACAGAAGAAACCATATTTCAACTGCTCCCTCCCCGCAATTTCCTCCTTTAAATAATATTTTTAAAATGGTGAATTCTTATATTTATAAAAAAAAAAGGGGGGGGGAACCAAATATGTCCCACAATTTCACTGTCTAGATAATATAACTAACATTTAGAAAATTCTAATAAATAACATTTTGTTGGTTATTTGCTATCATAATAGGAGCAAAAGGTCTAGGCACTTGACTGAACTATCTCATTTAATCCGTTACAAGATCCCAGTGAGGAGGGTACAGTTTTTATCCCCATTTTGCAGACGAGGGAGCTGGAGGGCCAGAGGGGTCAAGCAATTTTTCCCATGTCCCCCAGCTAGCAAGGGGCAGAGCTAGGATGCTAACACCGCAGTCTGGCTTTCGGGCTGGACTCGGAACCATATTCTTGTGTAGACTCAGAAACGTGGGTTCTTAAGTGAGCCAACAGCCAGGTCTTCCCCAAATTTTAACTTTCACTTCGTCTTCGGACTCTGGCATGCATCTGATTGTTCCCAGGGCCGTCTCCTCTCTCCCAAGTAGGAATTAGGCCCCCCCCCCCCCCCCCCCCCCCCCCCCCCCCCCGTTCAAGTCAGTTGTTGTAAACACTCAGATTCGCTAGAAAAAGGCATCTGGGAATCAGTTTCACTCTATTGCTTTTGACTTTGTTATGAATTTCAGTTCGGGTTAAAGGTGTATCAGACTTCAAAACATCTGGCCGGGTCATTTAAGAACCTCCCTGAGACTTCACAAGCCCGTAAGACTGCCTTTCACATCCATCCATTTCCTCTGTCACCACGCTCTTACCAAGGCCCGGAGACACAATGAAACAATGCCTCATTCATTGGAGGGAATGTACAGAAGGCCTCCTTCATGTGGTGTCAGTGGGAATACGATGTTTCACAGGAGTAAAACCTCCAGACAACTGAACCTTCAAGGTTTAAGAGCTGAGTTTCCCCCCCTCATTGTTCTCGGTAGTTGCAGATCCCTTTCTTTCTTTGGTTCTGTTCGCTTTCCCCCTTTCTGGATAACCCCGAGCTACGATGATAATCACTGATAGCATCCTATCCTATACCATGTGCACCGTGAGAGTCTCCAGGGCCCGGGGCTGCTAAGGGAATGCCACTTTGTAATAATAACGTCCCCTAAATTGCTGAACACTCTTAGATCTTAAGATGTTAGCAGGCTGATAAGGCGTGGGGGTCAGGCCAAGAGTTTGATGCCGTGTCTGCTGTTGGAAATAGGAGAATGAGTTAAGGTTGATGAACCGTCATGGCGGTCCGGCCCTTGTCCTCTAGCGGCATGACTCTTCCCGGTGGATATTCCATAGAGTGACCAGAGGTGTCAGTTGGCCTAGACCCCTGGTCGGCAAACCGCAGCTCTCGAACCACAGGCGGCTCTTTGGCCCCTTGAGTGTGGCTCTTCTACAAAATACCACGGCCTGGGCGAGTCTATGTTGAAGAAGTGGCGTTAGAAGAAGTTTAAGTTTAAAAAGTTTGGCTCTCCAAAGAAATTTCAGTCGTTGTCCTGTTGATATTTGGCTCTGTGGACTGATGAGTTTGCCGACCATCAGCCTAGACCACTGCCACTATTAAGAGTCCTCTCCCCCGTGTCCTGGCTCCCACGGAGCCCCAGTGGATCCAGGTCAGCGTCACCTGGTCAAGGCGGGGCCAGAGGTTACACCAGAGGGTCCTGGGCTCACGGCCCCTTCTGACGCCTGCAGGTTAGTTAGTGACTGAAGGAACGCACGCATGCAAGCATGCGTTCATGCGTTCTGCAGGCCTCCGAGCATCTGTGAGGAGCGCGGCCCTCTGTGTCGGGATCCAAAGACAGCCATTCCTTCCCCGTCGGAGCATGTGTGTGTTAGGAAGTCTCTCCTTGATGGTCCAGTGATCCTCGTCACAGACGTGGCCACCTGAGGGCCGGAGAATGTGCCTGCCTGTGCCAAGGTGCCAAGATTGGAAACAGAGCGGGTGAGAACCGACCCCAGGCTGCTCTCACCACAGCCCGGGGTTATTTTTACCTCCGACGCGCTTGTTTAGAATACCAGCGGAGATCGGACACACAGACATGCGAAAGGAATAACAGGCCAGCGAGGCCTTGTGCTTTTTTAGGGAACACGTTAAATACCGGGGACCAGCTAGATTACGGTGATGTCACGGACGGAATGCCATCGTCCTCACGGGAGTGCCCACCTCCTTCGTAAGCTTTCCCGCAGAGGGGATGGCTCTGTTGTTTTAAAAAAAGAGTAAACAGCTGAAACCGGTTTGGCTCAGTGGATGGAGTGTCAGCCTGTGGACTGAAAGGTCCCAGGTTTGATTCCAGTCAAGGGCATGTACCTTGGTTGCGGGCACATCCCCAGTAGGAGGTGTGCAGGAGGAAGCTGATCGATGTTTCTAACTCTCTATCTCTCTCCCTTCCTCTCTATAGAAAATCAGTAAAATAATAATTAAAAAAAAAAAAAAAAGAGTAAACATAAAACATTTTGTGAAGGGCACACCCAAACTGGCCACGAATTCCATCCCGAAGAAAGTAAGGTCTGAACCCCATAACATTTAAAAAAAATTTTTTTTTATTGATGTCAGAGAGGAAGGGAGAGGGGGAGAGAGAGAGAGAAACATCAATAATGAGAGAGAATCATGGATCGGCTGCCTTCTGCACGCCCCTCACTGGGGATGGAGCCAGCATCCCGGGCCTGTGCCCTGACCGGGAATCGAACCTCAACCTCCTAGTTCACAGGTTCGCCCACTGAGCCACGCCGGCCAGGCCTGGATTTCCTCATAGTGATCTGGAAAGCCCTGTTTGCCGGCTGGTGAAAATAATTTTGGGCCCGTATTTCTCCCCATTACGGATCGACTTGCCCATGACAGAGGCCCCGGTGTGTCATAAGCTCGCATGACGATGCTCGCTTAGTGACAGCTGTGGGGAAGGCAGGCATGCGGGGCCATCAGGACGCGGTCTCTTGGTGTCCTTACACCATCGGTCCGCCCTCAGTGCCAGGAACCATCAGCAAGCAGCTTGCTCTTTTCTGATGGCTGTGAAAGGAGGCTGCGTTCTGGTGAATAACCATTGGCCGTATTCCCGGGGGGAGAGGCCGAGGGCGCAGCCCCGAAACGCCGCGCTGGTTTAGGTTGGAGTGGGTGTATTTAGGAAGGAATGGAAGCTGCATTCCGAGCAGCTAATTATAGGATAAGTGTGTCTACTTAACCAGGCCGGCCGCCTGTCAGCGCGGCTCGGCGCAATCACATTAGATACGTTTTCTGTCCTCCTGGTAATTAACAGGATCAAAATATTACTGTCAGATCGGAGGGGGAAATTAACACATTATCTTAATTGTCTTTTCCACTCAGGTACCAGGCATTACCATTTCAAAAAGGCCTTGCCTGAGACATCGGAATTTTAAACCGCGGTTCCCGAAGCGGCCCCTAATCCCCACTCACACTTTGATCTGCCGCGGTGATGTCTTCGGGTCCCGGTTTGTGATCTCCTGGGTCCACGGTTCCCCAGAACCGGCTGGCACGGCCGCACAGAGCCAGCCACCTGCTCAGTTTTTTAGGAAAGTGGTAAAACTGCCTTAGACAGCCGAAACCGGTTTGGCTCAGTGGATGGAGCGTCGGCCTGCGGACTGAAAGGTCCCGGGTTCGATTCCGTTCAAGGGCATGTACCTTGGTTGCGAGCACATCCCCAGTGTGGGGGTGTGCAGGAGGCAGCTGACCGATGTTTTTCTCTCATCAATCTTTCTAACTCTCTATCCCTCTCCCTTCCTCTCTGTAAAAAAACCAATAAAATATGTTTAAAAAAATAAATAATATGCCTTAGGCAAAGCTGTTCGGACGAAGTAAACTTGATCAGTTTCATATAAAGAAATGCTCTCTAGACAAAGGAGACAAATCCTGAAAACTCCCCGTTTTCTCACGCTCGCACATGTGATCGGCGGAGTGAGGCCATCCCGGCCGGATCTCTCTGGCGGAAGTCCTGTCTTTTCCCCGTTCTGCACTGGGTGACATTATGTGGGTAGCTGGGCATCTGTCATGTGTCCATGTACAGGCTCTCTGCACCACAGGAATTGGCAGATGCTACCAGTCAGGGCTGTGCTGACTGTCTAAACTAGGGGTGTCGAACTCAATCAGAGAAGGGGCCAAAATCTAAAATCCAGCCTAAATCGCGGGCCGAATGGTTTACTGAACAGTCATAAACTGACAATGTCATAAACTGACAGTGGAGTGCAGTGATGACAGCGCGGTGCGGGCCACATTGCAAGGCCTGGCGGGCTGGATTTGGCCCGCGGGCCTTGTGTTTGACACATGTGGTCTAGACCAAGGTTGGCACCCTCTGGCCCGAGGGCTGGGTGCCTGGGTTGGTGAAGAACGTGTGTGGGCACAGCCACACCCCTTTGCTCACCTGCTTCCCGGACTGCTCTGTGCCTCAGTGGCAGAGTGGAGTAGTCCCTATAAGAGGCTGTAGGTGCTGCAGTCCTAAAGTGTCCATTATCTGGCTCCTTACAGAGATGTTGCTGACGCTGGCCTGTATTTAAAAACAGATAAAGAAAACACTAATAATCGCAGCTGCACTGTGTATACACATGTCGCGGTCACAGCCGTCATGTCTGGAATGGGCTTGTGTTCCTGAGGAGGCCCGGGAGAGCCGCCTTCAGGCAGGGCTGCATCCAGGATGTGCCCGGACAGTCCCGCTTTGCGTTCCTCTCTGTTCGCTCTGTGTTCAGGCAGGGTTTACCAGGATGTGACGGACAGCCTGGCTGTCGTTCATAACCCCAGCCAAAGAGCATCCCTTTCACAGAAGCGACAGCGGCGAAAGCCCTGTGTGTTGTATTAACCTGTCGTGGGTCATGTGTCCATGTCTGAACCAATCACAGAGGTGGCGTTCCCTGATTGGTTAGGCCTAGGTCCTGGGCCCATTCTTGGAACAGTCAGCCCCCGCCGAAACTCCTAAGAGAGAGGGCAGGAATGTGGCTCTCCGAAAGGAAGCCGGGTGCCTCACTGGGGAACAAAGATGCCCTGGTCTATGGGTGCTGGGCAGGCAGAAGCAGCCGAGGTCCACTGTGAACACCATCTAGTCCCTTTCTGCTCAAAGAGTGGCCCTGGGGGCCAGCATTACCCGGGACATGCAGAGTCCTAGGCCCCTACCCAGAGCTCCTGACCCCGAGCCTGGATTTGGACATCTCCAGGTGATCTATATGCATGTGATGGTATAAGGCAGTGGTCGGCAAACTCATGAGTCCCCGGAGCCAAATATCAACAGGACAACGATTGACATTTCTTTTTAAACTTAAACTTCTTCTAACACCACTTCTTCAACATAGACTCGCCCAGGCCGTGGTTTTTTGTAGAAGAGCCACACTCAAGGGGCCCAAGAGCTACATGTGACTCTCGAGCCGCCGTTTGCAGACCACGGGTATAAGAAGTGCTGCTTGAAGCCAAACTTTTCATTCCGCAGGAAACCAAGGCTCCGCGGTTCAGTGACTTTGCCAATGTTCCCCAGGTTCCGTGCTAGCACAGCTCCAACCAGAACTTCGTTCTGGGCACCAGCCCTCTGTGCTCTCTCGCACCCCAGCACCCCTGCTATCACGTGATCCCCTACGCATCGCTGCCACAGGTGCTCTCACTGGCTTCTGAAGCTGCAACTGTCTTGACTTCTATACCCCCAGCAAGAAAAAGATTTTTTACGGTATGACCAGGAAAAAAGTAATTCTCAGTGTTTCCAAAAAGGAGTCTGGCCCGGCCAGCATGGCTCAGTGGTTAAGCATTGACCTATGAACCAGGAGGTCATGGTTTGATTCCCGGTAAGGGCACATGCCCAGGTAGTGGGCTCGGTCCCTAGTGTGATGGGTGCAGGAAGCAGCCGATCCATGATTCTTTCTCATCATCGATGTTTCTCCCTCTCCCCTTCCTCTCTGAAATCAATAAAAATAATTTTTAAAAATATATTTTTATAAAGAGCGTGTCTTCAGCCCTCCATTGGCAAGAAATACAAAGTTCAACTCCCAAAGTGGTCCTTGCACACAGGTTGCTGGTGTCACACTCAGGAGCCAGCTGGGCTTGTATTGGTGTTGGGCTAACACCACCTTCTGTGGGTTTCCATCCTCATCAGGACAGCAACAGCCACAGCCATCATCAATGTGTTTTCCCACCCGCTTCCCGGAGCTGGGACCGAGAGGCACACGCAGGAGGCCGCTCCCCCGCTTCCTCCCGTGCCGACGGCGCGAGCGACACACATGGTTCACAGATTCCCCACATGTGTTCCTCCGCGGCTGACAGCGCCCCACTCCGTCAGGGCGAGGCCTGTGATCAGAGAGGGCGCTGATGGACCGCTCCGAGGGCGTGAGCCTTCGCGGAAACGCGGGGATGACAGCTTGTATAAACATCCTGACACTTCTCTCTTAGTCTCCCGCTCCCTTTCCTTCCCGCTTTTTATTTCACTTTCTTTTTTTTCCGTGGAGCTTAACGTTAATATTTTCTTTGCGGACATGGAATATCCCGGCATGCCTCAGAGCTCACGCAGGCAGCTCGTTAGCATCGTCCACTTCATTGGATCTTTTTCCTCCCTCCCCCACGTGGCGTTCTCCCGTCCGTCTGATGTCAAGGAATAAGAAGGAAGACCATCTCCCCGAATTACACAGTGTCATGTGTTGTTTCCTTTGCCGGGGTAACCACAAAGATTCAGGCTCAGGCGGGTGCTATTTTGTGGGGAGGGGAGGGGAAAAGAGAGGGGAGGGGAGGCAGGTCTAGAAACTTCTAATGATTTGGGTAATTCGGGCCAACAGACCTTCTCTCGTTTGTCCAAATTAGTTGGCTAATCGCAGCCGTTTGCGTCTGTCCTGGAGGGGTTTTTTGACTGCTTCCAAAGCGCAGGGAAATAAATGAGGCCATTTCCTTTGGAACAACATGAAAGCTGGAAAGATTTTCATCCGTGCCATTTTCCCACCGATAACATTTTACTTTTCTGGACATCCTGGGGTGGAAAGAAGATTATCCGATTTTGACGGAGGCGAAATGACTCGTGTCGGTTTGCGGTCTCAGCAATGGGCCCTCATGGCGCAGCCACCAAAGGGGCCCGGAGCACCGTTCCCTCCTGGCCGTCCGGATCATTCCAGCCGAAAGCGGCTGACCCTGGGCTCCGGCAGCACCCACCGAGGAGCTAGCGGAACTCGGAATTCTCCCCAGGCCGGCCCTGGCACTGGAATTGGCTGTGACACCCCTTCTCTTCCCAGCGCTGGCTTTGGCCCAGGGTGGAGCTGCTTTCCAGATCTTCATTCTATTTTTTTAAAATATATTTTTTATTGATATATATATATTTTTTTTCCACAGAGGAAGAGAGAGGGATAGAGAGTTAGAAACATTGATGAGAGAGAATCATGGATCAGCTGCCTCCTGCACGCCCCCTACTGGGGATGTGCCCTCCACCAAGGTACATGCCCTTGACGGGAATCGAACCTGGGACCTTTCAGTCCGCAGGCCGATGCTCTATCCACTGAGCCACACCGGTTTAGGCCTGATCTTCATTCTAGTACCTGCTGCCCCACGTGGTGACGCCCAGTCTGTGTGTCTCGCAGGGGTGCCGTGGTCCCTGGCCAGGGACCCAATGACTATCAGACGGGACCTTGGATGCCTTCTGAACATGTTTCCCAGGCTTACTGACTCCTTCTCGGAGCCCACCTAGTCTGCCTCTTGGTATCCTCTAGTTCCGTGTCTCAAGAGCAGATCTTTCTAGCAAAGTTTTTAAGGGCTCCCCCACCCCTGTCCTTCCTCATCTCAGTCCCAGGAGAGCTTCTCTTCGTTCACTTTTGCTAACAGCCTATAGGAACAAGTCACGTCAAGAACTCCGCCTTCCTATCCTGATTCCGTCTTGCCGTTTGACCTTGGGAGAGCACGTGCCTTTTTCCCAGGCCTCAGTTTTCCCCATCTGTACAATGGGAGGCATTAGCCACGGTCTTGGTTCAATCCAAACCCCAAAGCTTAACGTGCTCCAACAGGAGATGAGCCTACACCTGAATCCAGAATGTGCGTTTTCCCACCTCTGAAAGGATCCCAGTTACAGCAACACCTCTGTACCATCTAGCCATCTTGTGACCGGTCTTAAAAAAACACACAAAATAGCAGTGTAGCCATCGCGCCTAGCATGCGGGGAGCTGCCGGGTCTCCCCTCCACAGGGAACCTTCCCGTCTCCGCTCCTGTGAGCGTCTAAACACTCAGAAAGAGAGATTTTTCAATTCCAGCGTTCCCCTTCGCGGGCCGGGCTTTTGAACTGCAAACAGACGAGCGGAGACTCTTTATGCATTCACCTTCCCCTGTTCGTGTTTGTTTGATTGGCGAGATGGAGGTGCGGGACTGTTGACAGATATCTTTGAGAATAACACGGGTACACAGGGGGCCAGGAAGAACAGGTTAACAGCACAGAGGATGGAGGTGGGGTGTACGCTTCCCAGCGGTTTGCATGATTCAATTACGGGCAGGAGATGGCGGGCAGGAGGGGTGCTGGGACGGGAAGGGGGACTGACTTGGGGCATTTTCTGGATCTCTGGCATGACAGCACACCCGGAGGGGCTGGCACCGTCCACGCTGGAGACGTTTTCCATGTCCTAGGATTTTTGACAAAATCTCTCGTAGTCATTTTGGCCAAGAGGGTAGGAGAGGGCTTCTGGTCTCACGCATAACCTGTTGATTTGGGATCTTTCTTTCTTTTTTTTTGCATTAATTTTTTTCCTCTCTTTCCCCCCAACCTCTGCTTGCCAATTCCTCTGAATAATTATTTCGCCGAAGTGTAACAAAGGGTCCATTCAGGATCTCAGGATGGCCGTGGCCCCGGCCAGGATGGGGGTCCCCTGTGAAGTGAAAATATTTAACTTGCCGCGCGTGACTCCAGAGTGTATGTAACTTGCCTATCGGGGACCCGGGCTTTCGTGAGGCCTGGAGTCCTCCGTTTCCTTTCTCCTCCCTCTGTGTTTGGTTAACTGTTAGAAAGTAAATTGAGACGTGGGTCGGAGAGCGCGCACATCACACAGCTGTGGTCTGGAGAGTTATTGCAGGGCAAACAGCCTGCACTCACTGCCCAGAACAGGAACTGGGAAGTGTCAGTCAGTCCCCCTTCCCGTCCCAGCTCCCCTCCTGCCCGCCATCTTGACTTGGGTGACCTTGATTGCATTTCTTTATCATTTTATTCGCATTTAGACAGTATCGTTTAGTCTTGCCTGTTTTTTTTAAAATATATATTTTTATTGATTTCAGAGAGGAAGGGAGAGGGGGAGAGAAAGAGAGAGGAACATTAATGATGAGAGAGAATCATTGATCGGCTGCCTCCTGCACGACCCTCACTGGGGATCAAGCCAGCAACCCAGGCATGTGCCCTTGGCGGGAATCGAACCTGGGACCCTTCAGTCCACAGGCTGATGCTCTACTCACTGAGCCAAACCTGCTAGGGCGGTCTTGCTCATTTTAAAGGCATTTGATTTTATTATTATTTAAAAGAATTTCTCTCAAGCTATACGTTGTCTTCCCTTCCTTTTTATTCCCTAACTATTTCTGTGGGAGAACTCTGAGTTTCCCACAATGCGGACTTCGCTGACGGTGAATTCAGTGCCTTCCAGCGTGTTGCCCCGCCCACCTCCTTGCCCGCAGTGGGGCCCAGAGGCTGGGCTGGACCCCCGTTTGATTTCTGTGGAGAGGTTGGTGGTGTGTTCTTTCATCAGGAAGCATGTGAGTGTGTGTGTGTCTCTTTTGTGGTTGTAGCAGCTGTAGACACTCAATGCTTACATCCTTTCGTTCCTGGGAGCTGGTACAACGGTGGTATTTTAACCACCATGTCTGTTTTTGGTAGAAATAGGAACATAAAGGGGTGCTTGCTCGCAGCTCTATTCCGTTGTCCAGTGGCACCGTGTACATAGGAAAGGTTGGACACAGGCAAAACCCTTCTCCTGTAGTTACTCACGTTCAAGTCGTGAATTGGCCCCCTATCATCGCAAAGGCGACCTAGCGGTGCCTTTTAACATATCAGCATTCATCACCATCAAAAAGAGAGAGAAGGAAACAAATTAAGCGCCAGAAGGAAAAAAAGAAGAAGGGAACACAGGAAGGAAAGATGATAAAGGAAAGGAATGGGAGAGGGACAAGAAGGAGGGAAGGAATAAGAAGGGAAGGGATAGAAAAGAAAAGAAAAAGGCATTATTCCAGTGTAAGGTGTAAGCCACCGGGGACGTGGGCACGGGGTATATGGAAACTCTCTGGATCATCTCCGCAGTTCTTCTGTAAGCTAGAAATGAAATGTTTATTTAGAAAATGTCACCATGAGCTCAACAATTTAAACATCTTTGATGGGACTCAACCAATTGCAATCTTTTGCTTGTTTGGAAGCCTAAGGCGTCCATTGCTGGCCTCTTCCAGGTTGCCTCTTGAGCCCCTTGTGCGTGATCCGAGTCTTGGGGCGTTCTCTGGATCCCTGGCATGACAGCACACCCAGTGCATCTCGGACACTCCTGCTGCAGACAGAAAACCGGCCGTTTCTACCGGGAGGGTTTCTCCTGTTTGGGGAAGTGGCATTTCAGGATCACGCCCCACGCGCCAGAGTTAATTTTAGAGCCCTACCGAGGACCTCATGAGTTTGTATTGATGTTTCCACGTCCAGTTCAAGGCCACAGTTATTGGTTTGTTGGTTTTTCTAGTGAACTCAGCCTCTTCTTTTTTATTTTATTTTATTTTATATATTTTTATTGATTTTTTACAGAGAGGAAGGGAGAGAGATAGAGAGCTAGAAACATCGATGAGAGAGAAACACCAATCAGCTGCCTCTTGCATACCTCCTACCGGGGATGTGCCTGCAACCAACCTACATGCCCCTGACCGGAATCGAACCTGGGACCTTTCAGTCTGCAGACCGACGCTCTACCACTGAGCCAAACTGGGTTCGGTGAACTCAGCCTCTTCTGTGAAACATCTGTATCTTCCCCTGCTCCACCGAGAACCTGACGCCCAAGGACATGGGCAGTGGTGAGAATCAGAACACCCCATATTACTTGTTTCCTTTTCCTCGAGTCACACAGCAGTTTCTGGCCCCTACCAGGACTCCTGCCCCCGGGGATAAAACAGTCCAGCTTCTTACCTGTATTTTCTGCAGAGAAGGTCGCCCCTTCCATACTGTGTCTCAGGGTGCAGCTCTTGCAGGTTCCTGGCTTCCTGTCCACGCCGAGCCTTAACACCCACCCCTGTGTGATGGGAAAGGCCCAAAACACTTCCTATTTTGCCCAAACTGGCTACCAAGAGCCCCAAGGGCAGCTGTGGTGTCATTTCACATGGAACTCTCGAGACTTCAAATGCTTCTTTGTTTTAACCTTTGCCCAAAGGTTTCCCTGAAAAAAAAATGTTGGTTTTTTTTTTTTTTTTACAAGCTCAGCTTTGCTGGGTTTAAAAGGACATTCATTGTGTATCATCCAGTAGTTCTAGAGGTTCCATAATCAGAGATTCTCTTTAGTTTGAAATATTCCCAGAAATAAATGTCCCCAAACAAAATCGACAGACCCTTCACTAGCTGCACCGACCCTGCCTGGGCGGTGGCTGGGTTTTCTCAGAAAATAAACACTTAGAGGAGGCTTGGCAAAAGTGAGAAAGAATAGTAAATCTCATGTCTTCTTTTAATTTTTTTAATAAATTATTTAATATATTTTTATTGATTTCAGAGAGGAAGGGAGAGGGAGAGAGATAGAAATATCAATGATAAGAGAGAATCATGGATCAGCTGCCTTCTGCCGCGTCTCACACTGGAGACCGAGCCTGTAACCCAGACATGTGCCCTGACTGAGAATCAAATCGTGACCTCCTGGTTCATAGGTTGACTCTCAACCACTGAGCCACACTGGCTGGGGTGATGTCTCCTTTTGAGATCAAGAAATAAGGTAGGGTTGCCCCAGGGACAAGGGCCTCCATGGTGGTGTATCTCATTAATCAATGTTAGGGTTCCTGTTTCTAAATTATGGAAGAATAATTCAATCGAGAGAAAGATATTTCATTTTAATCTCTTACATCTGCTCACGAGGCCAAAAAGGATAAAATAAGATAAAGCAGTGCTCTCTTGAGAAGTCCATATTTTCAAAGGCTTTTGGCATTAACGTGCTTATTAATTGTCAGCGATCATCACTGTCATCAAAAAGAATACTGTGTAAGATAGAGTGGCCTCGATGGGGCCAAGAGAGAGAATTCCAAGTTTCTCTGAACCTGAGCCACTTACCATGAAAAACAAAGGCCATTCCACCCTGTTCGTCGGAGGTGGATCCTAAATATAGTGTACGGGGGCTCTTAATTCATCCTGGAAAAAAAAATGCCATAATTATTAAAAGTGTCCAAGCTGTTAGCTCAGAAACAACATATGCCACATTTACATAATGATTTGCATATAATTTCCATGTAATTCATTTAATGTCAAAATGCACAGTTTCAGCCGCTCTGCCTTTTGCCCCCATGCCCTTCCCTGGCCCTGCTGTGCTGAATGGGAATCCTTACTTGTGGGAAGTTTTTTATGAATAACAAGTAACGGCTGGATGGATGTAGTCTCTCATGTTGGTAGAGAAATTTGGATGTACACACTTTTTTCAGACGGGATGGATTGTTGGTTATATTGACTGTCTGCACCGCAACACAATGGAGACCGGTCATTCCTTTGCACCCAACATGCTTGAGCTCATTGTACAGATGGGGAAACTGAGGTTCTTGGGGGCCCTGCCTGGAGTGCCGGGGCCTTCGTTTGCTCTCTCTGCCCGGGCATTTGGAAGGTCTCCGTACAAAGGGTTTTTCGGACATGGTTTGCCACATACAAATATGCTTTGTGTTTTTTAAAAATTATTTACTAGCCGAAACCAGTTTGGCTCAGTGGATAGAGTGTCGGGGTCCCAGGTTCGATTCCGGTCAGGGGCATGTACCTTGGTTGTGGGCACATCCCCGGTGGGGGCTGTGCAGGAGGCAGCTGGTCAATGTTTCTCTCTCATCCATGTTTCTAGATCTCTACCCCTTCTCCTTTCCTCTCTGTAAAAAAAAAAAAAAAAAAAAAAAAAAAAAAAAATCAATAAAATATGTATATTTAAAGAAAAATCACTTACCAGAGCCCATGAGATTATTGTTGATGGCAGCTTTGGGGTCTGCAATCAAGGACAGGGGAGAATGCTTTCTTCTGATTCCATAACCATATTCACCCAGTGGGAGTGGCTAATGGCGGTCTAAGCGAATGGCAGGCCCCGAGCCCGCCCTCCCGTGCCAGCCTCACCTGTGTTTTCCGCTTGGACTGCTCTGCTGCCTCGGCCACTCCCTGCACCGCCATCTGCCACTCCACAGGCGGCGGTCAGTGGACACGTGTCCGGGATGCCCTTTGCCCCGTCACTGTGGGCAGGGGCGATGCCCCAGAGGGAAAGCCTACATCACCCTGTGGGACATGGGTTCCCCTGGAAACAACCCTTGAGACAAGGATCTGGGTGCAGGGAGCTTATGTGGGAGGGGGCCCCAGGGTGTGGGTGAGGGGGGCATGGAGAATAAAAGCCCAAAGGAAGCAAAATGCTATGAAGGGGGAGGAGTGAGGCTGCTAAACTGGCCACCGGAGCTCGGTTCCACAGGCTCCTCCTGGGAAGCGAATGGAATGGAGCCGGCGTGTCCGCCCGGAAGATGGGAACTGAGGCGCTTACCCTCTGATGGCCGCCCCAGGAGCTGGTCATCTTCCTGCAATTTCCAGCAGGGCAGGAGGGAGGGCTGAGCAAGCTCTCTAGGGCTCTGCCAGGGATGGGGGGAGATGGGATAGAAAGGGCATGGTACTTACCAGACAGAGTTATATGGTGCTCAGAATGTTATCTTGAAACTAGAGGCCCAGTGCACAGAATTCATGCATGGGCTGGGTATGTGTGGTGGTCCCCTCAGCTCAGTCCAGCCTGCAAACTCTCCAATCCAGGACCCCTTGGGGGATGTCCAACTGCCCATTTAGGCCTGATCCCTAAATTCAGACATCCCTCTCACAATCCTCGACTGCTGGTTCCTAATCACTTACCCACCTGCCTACCTGATCGCCCCTAACTGGCCCCCCTGCTGGCCTGGTTGCCCTCAACTGCCTGCCAGCCTGGTTGCCCATAACTGCTCCCCCCTACCAGCCTGCTCACCCCCAATTGCCTCCCCCCAACCCACTGCTGGCCTGGTCATCCACATGGCCTTCTGTTCAGTCATTTGGTTATCCCTCACTAACCCCCCTGCTGGCCTGGTTGCCCCACGTAGCCTGCTTGTTTAGTAGTTTTGTCCCTCACTAATCCCCCCCCACTGGCCTGGTTGTAGGCAGCCATCTTGTGAGGGTGTGAGGGTCAATTTGCATATTATATTGACCTGTATATTATATAGAATAACTTACAACCTGCCTGGCACTGTCCACCCAGGCCTGGCTGCAGTCAGAGGTCAGGCCAAACCTACGTGAGTGGGTTACCAGCTGTGTCTAGTCCTGCACCGATCCTGGATTGCCTGTCCTTTCTCCTCTGGGTTCAGACTGTTCCCTTGTCCAGATCCAGGACTGAGCTTCCCAGGTGAAGTGACTTGCTCAAGGTCATCCTGAGTAAGTGCAGTTGCTGGGCCTGTGCTTGTGTGTGTGAGTGTTTGTGCGTGCATGCGCATGTGTGTGTCCTCTTGTGTGCACACGTATAGAGAAAGCCGTGGTTAGGAATACAGATGGAGCCAGATGGCAGGGACCCGCACAGCAGCTGTTCCGTCTCTTCTGTGCTATCTCAGGCAGGAAGCCTGACCCTCATCCTCTGTAAATGAGGCATCACAGTGCCCACTCACAGGAAGGGGAGCACTTAGAAGGCAACGTGGGGGAGCCCTTAGGAGAGCACACACAGAGCGTGTGTTACCAGGAACAGTAACTGTCCCGGTGTTCAGCCATACCCCCCGTTTCTGGACAGTGCGAGTAACGGTCCCGTTTACTGAATTCCCGCCCTGATGCAGTCCAGCTCTCCCCGGAGGCAGGTGCCCTTAGTTCCGATTCCACCAGGGACTGAAGCTCAGAGATAGTAAGCCACTGGCCCACCGTCCAGTGTCCAGGAGAGGTCAGAGCAGAGAGGCAATCCTGGTCTCCACACTCCCCTGCCTCACACTCTCCTCGTGGCTGTGTGTGCTCCTCTGAGCCTTTCACACCGACCTCGGCGCGGCCCCCCTGCACTGGGCACGCTGCCCGCTGCCCGCTGCCTGCCGCCCGCTGCCTGCCTGAGAACAGGCTGCGCCCGGCGGCTTTTCCACCCGACCCCGTGCAGCCTCTTAATGGCCACCCTCTCTTTGAACTTTCGGAATGTGCAGCGACCTCACTTTCCGACGCCGATTCACCCCCCATCCAGGCTTCTGTTTCCTCCCGGCCCGCCTGTGTTTCTCCCCCCGCGGTGGGAAGACCGGTAACCCTATGACACATCTGACGGCCGCCCTGGAAGTTTCCCGGCGCTTCGGGCGTTGTGCGGTGTTATCTTTGGAATAACTTTGAAGCCCCACTGGCGTAATGGAAGCCGTGGTTATGTCACGGAGCCGCTCAGCATGCCTGTGGGAACCATTAGTGTGTGCTGACATCATAGCCGGGGTTGCCATCCGTCAAGTTTGTTTTGCTTCTTTTCTGCTCCCCACTCGCCCGCCCTCCTGCCCACCCGCACCCCCCCCCCAGGCTCTTAAAGTGAAGGGGATGAGCTGACGTGCCAAGGACCAGGGGACAGGGATGGACGCCCCCGGCCATGGCTGACCTTGACCTCAGCAGCAGCCGCGGCCTCCTGACAGCCTACCAGGGAGGAAACGGAGAGACGGAGCTGTTGGCAGGAGCCGGGAGAAGCCTGCGGGCCCTTTGATTCGCCTTGAAAGGCTGTGATTGCGTTGGCAGGCAGACGCCTGATCTCTAAAACGGTTTCATCGCGGTCGTGGGCAAGGCTGCCCGAATCCATTTGGTTCCGGTCACTTAGGATTAAGCTGACGGCCGGTGGCCCCGGGGTGTCCAGGGGGCCTGGACTTCACCAGGAAGGACAGTCGCAGCCCAAACCATCCCTGTCCTCCCGCACAGAAGTGCCCGGCATTGGCCACGGAGCTGCAAAGAGGAGACACACAGGCGCCCGCTCTCTCTGATGGCTCATGCTTCCCCCGCCTTGAAGAGCCGGCTTGCCGTCCGTCCGTCCGTCACGTGCAGTTAACTTAATCGCCGACGCACCGTTAAGTATCTATCAGAAATGTGGCTTTTTCACGACGTATTAGCCTGGCAATGGTGTCATTCCTTCTCCCTCCAGACCGAGTCTGATGAGACCGAGCCTGATCGTTTCACGGTCTGGGGCGTGCTCTCCTGGGAACCGGAGAGGAATTCTGAGCCGCGTTTGGAGGGACGGGTGGACCCCTGGTGTGGGGACCTGGGGTGGAGAGAGATCAGAGCGTTCCGCCGTGGAACACGCCTGGGGGATCCCGCAGTCCCTTCCGGGCACGGCTGGCCCATGTCCCCCCTCCTCCCTGGCACCGCCAGGCCTACGTGGCTGGGAAAGCCGGGACGGTCATTTCCTGTGTCGGTGTTTGACCTGGGAGATGGAAAGCCTATTGTCTGCGGTGACCCAAGGCAGGAGGTGACTGGGGAGGGGGGCTTTGTCCCAGCGGCCCCTGCGGGGAGCTGCCTTTTCCTGCCCAGGGACCGGGCTGCCGGAGTCAGGAGGCCACAGAGCCGCCTGCAGTCCCCCTAGCTGCCCGCTCAGGGAGCGTCTTTCCCAGTGAGACACAGGCTGCCGGGAGGTGAGGACAGTCGCCTCGTCCACCACACTCAGCGGCCTCCAAGCACTTCCGCAGCCCCGAGAACATAGCCGTTTTAAAATATATATATTTTATTGAAGGGAGAGGGATAGAGAGTTAAAAACATCGATGAGAGAGAAACATCGATCAGCTGCCTCCTGCACACCCCCTACCGGGGATGTGCCCGCAACCAAGGTACATGCCCTTGGCCGGAATCAAACCCGGGACCTTTCAGTCTGCAGGCTGATGAGCTATCCACTGAGCCAAACTGGTTTTGGCGAACATGGCCGTTTTTAAATGTAGTTGCTGACCTCCTTGGTTAAAAGATGGCCCGTACCCCTTGTGGAAATAGGCAGGAGGGACAGATGACATACTTTTAAATATTTCTGATCAGAATGACATAATGAAATAAGAGCCTGCCATGCACGGGAGAACGCATCTTAACTGTGTGCAGATCCGCTTAGGAATGGAACAAGGAGTCGAGCTCCATTTTCCTTCTGGGGTGAAGAATACAGAACCCAGGGGCACACAGGGATGAGCGGCCATAATTCACATCTTGGTGAGTGTGTGTGTGTGTGTCTGTGTGTCTGTGCATGTGTGTGCGTGTGTGTGTGTGTGTGTGTGTGTGTGTGGTCTAAGTGTTCACGACAGGGTTCCAATCAGAAATAAAAAGGGCTCGCTCTCGGTTCCTAAGCAGCAGAGCAAGAATTCAAACCCAGAGCGGTCTGGCTCTCTGAGTTACCGTATGGCACCCTTGACTTTGGAATTACTAACCTGCCTTTCTCTTGACCTTGGGAACGCATACCCTTGCTTGTTAATTTATGACCAACCAGACCCTCACAACCTGTGCTCCTTTCACCACGGAAACACCCACGGGCAGGAGTTGTCCAAGCAGCCCGAGTTAGCCTCTGACTGTTCCCTTCTTTCACCTTGAACCCACGGGGTTCTCCTGGCTGGCTGCCCCAGGGGCCAAGAATAATAGCTTTGGCGGTTCTGTCGGCCCCCCAATCAGATAAGGGTCCCAAAGTAGTGACCTGTTTTACAAATATAACACGGGAAAGAACAGACTCAAAAAGAAATTTCCATTTTCCACTTTAATGCCTGTGATGAATGAAAGAACGCCCGATAATGAAACTCAGAGAAATTTGGAGTTCATAGAGAATCTCTATTTTGGTCAGGTAAAAGCAAGTCCCAAAGTTTGTACAGTGTGAAAATGAGGAGGAAGTAGTAAGAGCAACAGCAGATCACATAGTCATCATTCTTTATCATGGTCAGAGCATAGTAAGGCTCTTTGCTACTTTTGTTCCTTCCAATGATCCTTTAAAGCAAGGAGAGCCAGCCTGCTTCACCCCCCCCCCCCCCCCGTAGCCACCCCCTTCTCTCATCTGTCTTTGAAGTTCTTCCCTTTGAGAGGCAAGAGTATGTTTTCCTAACGCTTGA
This sequence comes from Pipistrellus hanaki, assembly GCF_964339955.1. Taxonomy (NCBI): domain Eukaryota; kingdom Metazoa; phylum Chordata; class Mammalia; order Chiroptera; family Vespertilionidae; genus Pipistrellus; species Pipistrellus hanaki. Next base: position 4,085,365 of record NC_140517.1, on the reverse strand, counting down.
GTCTGTGTTTGACCATATGATTTTCTTCATCCAATAGACTGTTAGCAGAGGTGATGAAAGCAGAGGCTTGGGATTGCCTGGTGTATGTGCTGGGGTGGCTGTGCTTACTCTTTCGCCTCTCAGACATTGGGAAGGGCGGTCCAGGTTGGCAGCTACTCCAGGGAAGACCTGTGCAGCCAAGCTTCCTCAGCTAAGGTGCCCCAGCCAAGCCGACCTAAAGCAGAGCCTCCCACAGGCTTGCAGGTTCATGAGCTTTAATTATATGTGACTATAGGCCCAGTGCATGATATTTGTGCATGCGTAGGGTCCCTAGTGGCTGCCGGCTGGGGCTTTCCTTTGTTCTGTGCCAATTCCTGGTGGTCAGCACACATCATAGTGAGCAATCGAACTCCTGGTAGGTTGAACTCCTGAGGGGACACTTTGCATATTAGGCTTTTATATACATAGATTATTAGTTTAAGCCACAGAGTGTGGGAGATCGTTTGTTACACAGCACTAGCTAACTGATACATCAAGGTAAATCAGTGAGTAAGTCGTAGAGCTAGAAATAGAGTCCAGATCTTCAAGCATACGGTTCCACACACTTTCCAACTATGCTATATTGCTTTTCATACAGAGAGAAATTTATTCAGGAATAAAAATCCCTCAAGACAGAGCCTTTTCTGGGCAGGGACCATGTCTCCCTCATCTTTGATTCCTCCATCTGGTCCTGTGCATGGTAAGAAACTCAGGATATGTTTATCAAATAAATAAGAAGCAAAGATACTAGGGACATAACCTCTGTCCCTTTGGTTTTATTGTACAGTTTCTGATTAATAAAAAATGAGGTTAAAAAAAATATATAAGTGTATTCCATACGGTCAGTGAAAGTCAGCTTCTAAAAATAGGACCCGGTGATTGCACCGAAGAGGGCACGGCCGTCATTTTCTTCCTCAGACAGCTGCTCGTATGAGGCAGGTTCCTTCTCTGAAGGAAGATCAAACCCCATAAAATGCATCATTTATATGCCACTCCCCATTATGAGACAGCACGGAGACCGCTAATGAGAAGCAAAGGAGGAAAGAGGAGTTCCACCAGGCGGTGGCAGGCAGACTGTGGCAAAAACGCACGGCCCTCTGGGAATGACACATAAGAAAAGAGCAAACATCGGACCCAACACTCAGCTGGCTCAATCCCCCCTCCCTGACCCACTGTTGCCACGGTAGCCTGAGGTGGAGCATTTGTAAAACCCGCATGGAGAGCTCTCTCCTCTGACATGTGTCTGCATCTCCGGAGCCAAGCTGTGTCGGTGAGGGTGGCTGTGACATTTGCAGTTTCCCCTGCACCAGCCCTCCATCTCGGACCCGGTGCCGCTGCCCTGGGACAGGGACCCTCCGGCCCGGCCGATCGTCACGGCGGGAGTAAAAGGAGGAGGGTGGTAGGAGCGGAGAGGCGCTGATTGCCTTTTCATTATCCGCCCACAGTTAGTTACTCGGTCACAGGGAGAAGTTGCGCAGTAATTGGTTGGCGATGGGGAAGCAGTCGCTGAATCCAATCCCACAACGGCGACATGTCTGCCTGTTGTGCGTCAGACCTCTTATCTGTATTTTGATTAAACAGCGGGAGCATGAAATGGACCCAGGAGGGTATCCTCGGTCAGATGCTGGTGCGTTTCTCTCTACCCCATTCAGAATGCTGACTGTAAGCCGGCACATACAGTAGACGTGCGAATACTCTATGTTGTCTACTGACTTTCAAATACATCCCTCTTCTGGACCCCACTTCATAAAGAAGGCACGGTGGGTGGAATAGCATAGGTTTTTTTGTTTTGTTTTGTTTTTTTAACAGATCATTTTCCAGTCAGGTGTTTAATAAAAAGAAAATTCAGAAAACCAGGTGGTTCCTTCTTTCTGCACTTGGATTTTTCCTGAATTTCCCTTTCTGAACCCAAGATCTTTATAATTGGATCCTTCGCAAACACTCCCTCTCACTTCCCTCTACAGGTAGGGAAACTGAGGCCCAGGGCGCTGACCACCAAGTTCAGAACGCTGTTCCTTCCCGCTCCATCGAAACCACCTTCTGCCCCTACGTCTGCACGGAGGAAGAGCGTGAGAGAAGCGAGACAGGTAGGGTCTATGCCTGCGTGAGCATGCATTCCACATGCGTGCCCCCGCCCCTCCCTACACACACTACATGGCTGCTACATATTACTCCACTGCGAACGTCACTGAGGTGGTGCCTGCTCCACGTGTCTGACCTCAGAGGGTAAGCTTCGTGGGTTGTCCCGGGTGCCCATGGCCTGGCCCGGGCCACGGGGCCGTGTCGCCCCGGGAAATGTGTGGTGGGGATGACGGAGGGAGAAGACCTCCTTATGGTCCAAGTTCAAGTGCAGGAGGCCATTCTCTGCCCCGGCTCCTGGCTGGACTCATGGATGTGCCTCCTCTCTCTTTCTCCTAGAATCTGTGGCTCCCACTCCCTTGCGGCTCCCACACCCCCAACGCCCCGGAAACGCGAAGGACATTTTGTTTTCCTTTGTTTGTTTGGCCTTTTAAAAAAAAATAAAAAAATGGTATTTGGTCTCAAAACCTGGCCCGAGCTGACGGGAAGCTATTTATAGTTTCTATTTGATCTGAACATGCATACATTTCCCGGCATACATATTCATGTCTTTTTGGCTCCAGACTGCAGGCCAGACGCTGCTGCAATTTTATATGGGCGCCATCTTTCTTGCCTCAAATAGGAACAACGCGGAATTATAAAACACATTATTTCTGGCTCAGGGGATTCACGTGTGGGGCTGTGAGCCTGTAATAATAATAATGATGATGATGATAACAATAATAGCTGCTACTATAATCCATTCTGAGTGTTTTGTATATTTCATGATTTTAGTCCTCACAAGGACCTGACAAGATAGGTTCTGTGAATATCCCCGTTTTCCTAATACATGGCCCTCAGGAAGCGAAGGCTCTGAGATGTGCTGTAACACCAGGCTCAGGGTTTAAACCCAAGGCCGTCTGGCTCCGTCCACGCCCTTACACTCCGCACGGAGCTTCTCCCAGGTCCGAGTGCGCAGATTCGGTACTGCCCACAGAACCGGCCCAGGCCTGCCATCGGCTTGTCCCGAAAGCTCTCTGGGCCACCTTCTCTCCTTTGGACTCTGAATTCCTAAGCATGGGCTTCACGTCACACGCCTGCTCAGGGCAGTGCGCCGATGCTGGGTTTCCTCTCCCTGTGACACACCTTTCAAAGCTCCTTGCAGACAGGGATGGTCGCCCGCTCCGCTCACACCTCAGCCTCAGGGAGAGCAGCTTGGCTCTCACAGCCCAGCCGGGAACTGGCTGCCGAGTGAGCCCCAGATCAGGAGCCCCTGCCCACCCTTCAGGCACCCCCTCTCAGCCCCCGGTGCCTCGCCCCGTCCCTCCCAAGTCCAAGAGCAGGAGCCGTGGGCATGTGCAGCCTGGGCATCCCACCGGGACCTTGTGTGCTGCCTTTGTGACGTGTGGTAGCAAGAACACGTAACGGAGTGAGGAGGTTCAGATCTGGGCTCCTCCGCTCGTGTAGACATGGTCTTGAACTTGAAATTTTTCTCACACTTGGCTATCTTCTTCCCCCCCCACTCCCCTGCCTCAGATCTGGAGCAGACACTTATATGGTGCCAGAGCTAGAATTTGGCTAAAAAATATGGATGCAGTTAAGAGTCCATGTTCTCAACTTGGGTGATGATTTCACTTGGGGGGTGACTGTTGACGGCTCGCTCTGCGAGGGTCACTCTGGGAAGGGATTTGGATGCCTTGTCTCTGTCGATGCTCACTGAGCTGTGAAGGTGCCACTGCTGTGTCCTTTACTTTGGGAAGAAACTGAGGCACAGAGGGGGACCTTGCCCAGGCCTCAGACCTCCCCTCCCCCTCAGTGGCCACGGCATCTGTAATCAGCCCCTGGAAGACCCAGTGGCTTCAGCTGACGCCCCCAGCCTTGCCTGCTCACTCCTGGGCAGCTTTCCGGATCTCATCTGGGCTCAGAGGGGCTTGACTTGAAGCTGCCACTAGGGTTGGGGCCAGGCCTGCTCCACCCGCCTCTCACCCTCTTAGGACCAGGCACTAGTGCGGCATGTTCTTCTCACAGTGATAGCAGAGGTGCTAGGGGGCAAACCGATCCCACAAACACACCTTCAACGTCTGACCACGGCAACACCACTAGCATCCCATTGGCCAATGCAGGTCACATGGCCAAGCCCAACATCAGCAGAGTAGCGGAGAAGGGAAATGCACTCCTCCCAGTGATTTAGGGGAATCCCTCCTGACCAGGAACCCACCCCATGCCACCCCACCCACGAAAAGGGAGAGCCAGGAGCCCCCCAGGGCTGCCAAACCGGGGGTCATGTTTCCTCACACGCTCTTGAGTGGGCATAGGTACCCAGGGCAGGTCTGCTGGTCACATAGGAAGCCGGGTCTGTGCAGTCTATTGAGTCTGTCACCTCTATGTTAGAAGGCGTGAGGCTGCGTGTGGAGATGGATGGTGGGGTGGCCTGGGCACTGGGCTCTGCCAGGGTGACCTCCTCCCCCTACAGACACACATGACCCGGTGTTTGTGCTTCTCTCCGGGGCCAGACCTGTCATTAAAGGATTAGCTTTCTCCCCGCTCTCTTTCTAGGCGTTTCCATGCAGCCTTGGAATGCATCATCAAAGTCCAAAGCAAAGGACGTTTGAATTCTTTGCCTGGAGGACCTGTTTTCTTGTGTTGAAAGGGAGCGTTCGACGTTCCTAAAATTTTGGAGCTGTGTTTCTGCTCAGAGAGAGGAGCGAGCAGAAAAAGCTCCCGGTGGATTAATTTATTTGTATTTTGTTCTGGCTCCTGACATTTGGAAAAGGCTGGAGGATCTTATTAATGTTTGCTATTTTTGATTTGCTTTGGAGGATGCTAGATTAACCACAGCCTCTTGGCAAATAGACTCGTTATTTTATTTTTGAGAGGTCCAAGGTCTGAGGCTGTTTTCTCAAATTCTGGCATCCAGTCCTCGGCTCTGGGGCTACCTCTGGTCACCACCCCCACCGGAGCGGACGTGGTGAATTGATCCCCATGACGGCGGCCCTCTAAGCCCCCAAATAACCCCAAACCCTCTCACCACAGCCCTCCGGGCAGCCGCTACCACGTGGTCAAAGTTACTGCACCCTCGTTGCCATCCTTGCTCTAAAACTTTACTTTTCCCCATTCCAGTCACATAACTTTATCAAAATCTTTATAGACTTCTCATGAAGACACTGTTGTCTTCTGTTCTGGTTCTTATCAGGCTACCACTCAACTCACAAATGGTCAACATCCAGACTCCTTAGCTTGCAACCAAGGGTCTCTGCCATCTCACACTTTCACTCCCAGGACTGATGTCCTGACCCCTTTACCACCCCTCGTGAGAGGCAAATATCTCATTGGCTCTTAATATTCCTGCCCTGGCCGAAACTGGTTTGGCTCAGTGGATAGAGCGTTGGCCTGCGGACTGAAAGGTCCCAGGTTCGATTCCGGTCAAGGGCATGTACCTTGGTTGTGGGCACATTCCCAGTAGGGGGTGTGCAGGAGGCAGCTGATCGATATTTCTCTCTCATCAATATTTCTAACTCTCTATCCCTCTCCCCTCTCTCTTTCTCTCTGTAAAAAATCAATAATATATATATATATATATATATATATATATATATATATATATATATATATTTTTTTTTTTTTTTTTTTTTTTTTTTTTAAAGATTCCTGCCCTCACTCACTTTAAAAGGCAGGGGTGGCGGCTGCATGAGTCAAAAGGCAGGGACTACAGAGGGTGACAGCTGCTGGGGGACATAAGGAGGGGGCCTCATGAGCTGCCTCCTGCAGGGTGCCCAGGAATCCCCCCAAGAAACTGGTCTAATTGAGAGAGTGGCCGCAGCAGCGATGGTGGTACATGCGGAAATCAGAAACAGAATGAGCAAAATCTTGGCGGTGAGAAGAGATGGAGGTGCCTTATTCTGAGATGGAGACACTGGACAAGATGCACAGAAGGCAAAAATTAAGAGTTTCCATTCTGGACACGTTACGTTTTAGATGGCTGTTAGACATATGCACTAATTAGAGTGAGACTACTGACTGTGACATAAATCCTCGCATTCCCATGGCTTAACACAAGTTTATTGCTCACTCATGGGATAGAGCCATGCAGATGTTCTTGTTGGGTGAGGACCTTCCACATGGTGACGCAGGGACCCAGGCTCCTTCCATCTTGTGGCTCCACTCTCCTTTAGGGCTGCACCCACTGACAGGTGGCAAACAGAACGTGGGGAAGATGCCCTGGGAATAAACGAGTAACATGTCCCCACCTGCTGGGGTGGACAGCAGGAAAGGTAGTCCTTGGCCAGGTACTGGAGACAACTGTACTACAGAAGGGCATACGTGGATGTTGGGTGGTTGGTCATCTCTGCCCCGACGTCCAGGTGGAGACGGCAGTTGCCATGTAGCATGCAAGTATCACCGTCAGGGCAAGAATGAAGCTGGAGATGTAAACTTGGGAGTCATGGCGTGGCGAGGACATACACAGCCATGGAGACTGGATTAAATCAGAAGGGCAGGAGGCCGCAAACGCTAGGTCACGGGCTGGCTGCCTTTTCCCATCAACGTTGAACTTGAACAAAGGAACGAGCCAGGCTCATTCCTGCACATGTGATCTACGGCTGTTTTCACAGGGATGGCACCACTCCCCAAAGAAGGACCTGCCCGTGGTTCTGTGTCTTTCCAGAATGCTTATCTGTCAATATCTATCCTACATCATCTATCTAGCCACCCTCACACATGTATATGCACACACATACACTGAGATGGAAAATACTCGCATGTACGTTTATCAGGGCTGTGTATGCATAACCCTTTTAGGTAACAGAAATGGGATCACACCATCCATATGGATTTGTAACTTACCTCTTTTTGTTGTCCTGTATCTTGAACATTTTTTTTATTTTTATAGAACAGTGCATGTACTGGGTGTCTTTCTCTCTCTCTGTCCTTAGTAGCAGCCTTGTACTCTATTGTATGGATTTATCATAAAACAGTCCTCTATGTTTCTTTCTTTCATTTTTAAAGCCCCAGTGTGCATTCTTATAGATCCTCTTTGAGCACTAAGACAAGTCTCTCTGCAAGAAAAAAAGTCTTAGAAGGTAAATGGCAAGGTCAGAAGAGAAGATACATCTTTATTTTGATAGCGGTTGGCCAGTTGCCCTCTGAAACACTTGTGCCAACACGCATTCCCACCAATAGGCTATGGGTGCTCATTCGTTTTCTAACCACTTAAACATCAAGAAGGATTTGAATAAGCTGATAGGGAATATATTGAAGAATGACTAGCGCGGTCCCCACGTTATGGAAATGACTCCGACTTTAATCCCTTTAGAATATGATCCATAACATAATCTTTCATAGGCTATATCTGTCTAATGTGAAACTCGGTTGATTCAAAACAGCATTTTATAACACCCATTTAAAATTTTGAATTGGGATTTAAGCAGGACTGCGTGGCTCGTGGGAAATCATATCAATACAATAGCCCACTTTGCCTTTCAACGTGACATCCATGAAAAGGTATATTAAACATATCTATCATGTGATGAATGAGAGGTTTTCTATTAAAAAAAAATATATATATATATCTCCCACGCTTCTCCCAGATTCTGTTGCAATGCAAATTTTTGCATTACGGTTCTTAGTACATTTTTCTCTCGCCACTAGATCTTTATTAAAGGAAGTCAAAGGCTATGCTTTTCGTGTTGTGAGGAGGGGTCATAATTAGCTAAAGCAAATGCTCCAAAAATCAGATCCGTAATTAGCTGGACCCGCTGATGGGTATGACTTCCTGGATGCAGATCTTCACTGTGGAACACTCACTTTGTGCTCGCAGGACTTGTCTGTGTGTTTCCTACGTGTGATGAGAGCTTTTCGGTAATTAGCTCCTGAGGGATGGTGCATTCCAATAGTGGAAGAATAATTGCGGCCTTATGAAAAGTGAAATGACTCCGGCTCCCTTTTGTTGTGGTTTAATTGTATGCAACAAGTCCAGGAGACGTCTCATTTCCAATTGGGGAAAGTGAAGATGTAGCTTTCATTAAAAACAAAATAAAATAAAAAAACGGGGTGAATTTGGTAAAATGGCAAATTGGACTAATTTCGAAAACAAACAAGCAAACCACCCATTAAAAAAAAGAAAAAGCCTTGTGTTATTTCATTAGTTCATAATTTTGATTACAAATTAAACCGTGGCAGGGTGGAAGTGGTAAGGTTACAATGCAGATGAAACGGGGCTTGAAACATTTCACATCAAAAGGCGTCAGCCGGGGGAATGCCATTGTAATAGACTGTTAATTAGTGCCAACCACAAAAACAAAGAAAAGGAGAATGACAGGCCGGTTCTCACAGACTGTACAGTTTGGGAGTGACTAGGGAATAAGACACATTAAAAAGAATATACTTTCGTCAATACCTGTCCTGTTATTATTATTTTTTTTTAATTGGCTTTGAGGGCGGGGGGGGGGGGGGGGGAGGGAAGCTTTATATCCAACTGTACCAAGAATTTTTTAAATCCAAGCAACAGTGAAGTGAGAAAGGGTGCTACTTTATATAACAATTAGAGGCCCGGGCACAAAATTCACACACAGCTGAGGGTCCCCTCAGCCCAGCCTGCACCCTCTCCAATCCGGGACCCCTTGGGGGATGTCTGACTGCCAGTTCAGGCCCGATCCCCAGTCAGACATCCCTCTCACAATCCTGGACCACTGGCTCCTAATCTCTCACCTGTCTGCCTGCCTTGTTGTCCCTAACTACTTGCCCCCTGCCAGCCTGGTCGCCCCATGCAGCCTGCTGTTCAGTCATTTGGTCATCCCTCACTAACCCCCCTGCCAGCCAGGTTGTAGGCAGCCATCTTGTGGGGGTTTGATGGTTAATTTGCATATTACCTCTTTATTATATAGGATGTGTTACTCAGCAGTTGCATATAATGCTGCATAACAAAATGCTACCCCAAAACTCAGTGTCTTAAAATATCAGGCGCTTACTCGTCACCCATTGGTTGGCTGGGACGTGACTGGATGAGGCAGGATTTCAGTCTCTTGAGCTCGGAGATCCTTAGAAGTGAAGCGCTCAACCTTCCGCTGCCATGGATGGTGTCAGGGAGGCTGGTCCTGGTGCAGACGAGATGTCGGACTTGACAAAGGCACCCATTAAAAGGCATTCCCCTTGAAGCCTTGGGAAATGGGGGTGTTTCTCTCTCTAGTGTTACCCCCACCTGCCCCAGAGCCACCGGGAGTCCTGGCATCTTTGCCACCCTTCATGTTCATGCATCTGCCTCATCCGCCCGGGTTACTCTCAGAATGAATGAGATATGGAACGGGTTCGATGTCAGTGTTGACCAGGTCGAAGACCAATCCACAGGGTCACCTTCATGGTCCATCCGAACAAAAGAAGCTTCCAGTGGAAATTTACTTTGGAGCAGAATTAAAATTTACTTAAAAAAAATATATATGTAATCCGTATTTATTTCCTTTTGAGGGAGGAGAAGTGGCCATTCATTTTTGTCTGGAAAAATGAAGATGAAAGCGAGAAAGAGACAACATGATTATGAAGGTCAGTCTTCTTGGTGACCTCCTGATGGGGATATGTTTCCAGTGCAACAAATCGGTTCTGTGCACAGTTCTACACATGAGTGCATTTTCTTGAGGTTCCTGAGTTCTTTTAGACTTCTATTTTTATAATATATTTTATTGATTTTTTACAGAGAGGAAGAGAGAGGGATAGAGTTAGAAACATTGATGAGAGAGAAACATTGATCAGTTGCTTCCTACACACCCCCTACTGGGGATGTGCTGGCAACCAAGGTACATGCCCTTGACTGGAATCGAACCCTGGACCGTTCAGTCTGTAGACCGACACTCTATCCACTGAGCCAAACTGGTTTTGACATCTTTTAGACTTTTAAATGGGAACTCAGCCTCCATTTTTTTTTTTTTGTTAAGTATTGCTTCAGTTGAACATTTTTGGAAACTGAGGCATGGAGGGCTATTTTTCCATTATGATATGCATAGTAAGGCATTTTTGAAGTTATTTAAACAAGTATATTTTTTCTTAAAGGTGACCAAGTTCTTCTTACCACGTTGGCTTTCCTATTAATTACCCTCATCATCCCCACCAGCCTCCATACAGAGCAGGGAAAAGCCCCCAAACACGCGCTCTTGGGTCCAATCTCAAGTGCTCGCTCCGTCAGTTCAGTTTACGGAGGTTCTGCGGGCCCGTCCCTCCTTTGTCACCTCTGAGTAGATCTCGATTTCAGCCTATTTTTTGGTAAACAGTGGGTAATCTTGTGGGAATGCTCCTGTCCTTGCTGAAGGACAATTTGTCATTTCTGTCCACAGTTGTCTCTCCTCACCTCCGCCCTCACTCCAAAAGTCTTAACTCGTTTCCTCTCCTTCAGAACCTGTATAAATATACGCGTCTTTGTGATGCTAAGAGCTAATCTTTGTTGTCTCAGGCTTTGAGGAGGGACACTTACCTTAAGCCTCTTAGGCCAGCGAGAGCACTGGGAAGGTTTCTGGTTTCAAGGAGCAGGCTGTCCTGGGACCCTGGCGGGGTGGCCTTCCCTGGAATTCCTGCCTGGCCAGCTTGTAGGAAGCGTTTTCCAAAAACGATTTGTGGCTGTTACTGCTCTGTGCATGGATGTCTACCACTGGAGCATTTAACAAAGAGGAAAGGGGGAAGGAAAAAGAAGAGAGAAGAGAAAAGGGAGAAGGAAAGAGGGGAAGGGAGAGAAGGAGAGAGGAGAGCAAAAGACTCAAATAACGGTCTGCTTTTTCTACTTTCCGACACATATCCTATAGAATAAAAGCCTAATGTGTGGGTTTAAGAACTCTGCACCTGGTGACCAACTAGCTAAAAGTTCCCAGGAAGACACCTCCATTGTGTATTGTTCAATCTCACTCATCCTGTCACGGCGCTCTACAATATGCTCTTTGTCACCTGCCGGAGAAGCTGTGAGTGTGACCCCGTGTGTATGGAGTTGGCCAAGAGTCAGAGTGACTTTTGTGCTTTATAGCTTTCCTGCAAAAGCTACCCACTGGTAGGAATCTTCTTTTGAAGCTTCCAAATGAGAAGATAAATTGCATTTTTAAAATACTCCAAGGTTTCCTTCATCCCCCCCACCCCCCTTCCATTTCTTTGATGCATGTAATTCTTTTGACTTCGGTCCAATTCTCATCTGTTGGCAAATGACCAATTGCCAGATTCCAAGCGAAATTCAGAATGTATTCAGCTAAAACAAATCAAGTCCGACAGTTGTCACAGAAGCATTTAACCAAAATTACTTCAACATTTTAACAATCCTTGACATTTTCAGGGATGTCTTTGAAGTACAGAGCCTCCCCAAATATTTAGTGTTAACAGCTTTAGACAGGTGTTTTGCCAGAGACATGTAAAGATGCGTTGACTGAAGATGATTATTTCACAGTGAGGCTTAGCCTCTGGAAAAATATTTATGTCTTAATTGGATGGAATTCCACCTGTCATTTTATCAACCACTTTGCTTATGGTCCGTTTTTGCTGAGAGTCCAAGAAAAATGAAAGCATTTTAGCTGCGAGAATTAATGCGACACATGTTTGGGCTTTGTGGAATCACAGCATTTGTTTGGCGATGATTATAAGAGAGTGCTTTTGGAACTTGAACGGACTTTGCAATTAGAAAATAGAAAATGGGGTTTGAAAAGAAAGCTGAAGAAAGAAGAAGCGGGATGAGAAATACCGCAGGGGCCCTGTGGGAGCCACCCAAAGTCACAGCACTGAAAAGTCACTTAGTGAAAATGCAAATGGAAAAAGCAAACCATCCATTTCCTCAGGGCTTCATCCCATTCTGGGGATCAGCTGTGTCAGTATCTGGCACATAGTAGGTGCTCAGAAAGAGGGAGCTTCCTGCCTTCCTCTCCCTTGCTTCTCCCTCATTTACTTCATCATTCTACCAGCATTGAATATATGATTTCAACAAGAGATACTGAAGACAGAAAGCAAAATTCCCCGCTCCTCTTTCTCTTCCTCCTCCTGCTCCTCCTCCTTCTTCTTCCTCCTCTCTCTCTCTCTCTCTCTCTCTCTCTCTCTCTCTCTCTCTCTATCTCTCTCTCTCTCTCATCAACTGTTAGATCAGAGTGAAGAAATCTCTTTCCCTTGCTCAGAAAGTTCTCGAGTTCTCGGTGTGATTACAGTGGATATAGTGTCAGGATGTTGACTTTATTATCGAGAGGAATGTGTTTGGTTAACACCTTGATGTAGAGAGAGGCTGTGTATGTCCCTGATATAGTCCACGTAAGTCCCAACCACGCATCGAACGAGTGTCGGCTCTGGGTGGGTCTTGGTGAGCCTTGTTGTCACCTTACAGATGGGATCCTAGAGGGCGGGAGAAGTGGGTCACAGGTGAGGCGTTTAGAATTGGTGGCCAAGTGAGTGTTTGTTGGAGGCACTTTCAGAACCTCTCATTGTGGGTGGGGGAATCCAAACACCTAAGGCATAGAAGGTCCAACGCACATCAAAATGCCAAATCTCACCGCTGTTGGGTGGGGGACCTAGGGAGACAGAAGGAAGAGCAAATCCAAGTAGAGGAATTGGTTCGGAAATTCCCGAGGCCTTCCATTGGCATCCTCAACCCCCCCATCCCTTCACACCCGCCCCCCTCCCCCCAATATGTCAGGAGAAATAGTCACAGTGCAGCCTTGGCCAGTCGGGATGGTGGGACGCTGTGTTTTGTTCTCCACAATGTGGAGACACAGTCTGAGGGTGCTCTCATTCTTCCCCTGGTCACCAGCTGTTGTTAAGCTGTAGGCACTTCCGACGGTTAGGTTTCCTGGTAACTGGTAGCGGTTCTTCCTTGTTCCTATAGGCAGCCAAGCAGCCAACACCCTAAGAATGCTAAATCATGCAGACGCAGGCACTGTGAGTCCAGGGATCATCTTGCTGATATTGAGATGTTGGGGCTTCATTCAATAGACAAATTAAATTTTTTTTTTTTTTTTTTTTTTTTTTTTTTTTTGCTGGACAAGCTGTGCTGTGCAATACCATTTTTCAGATGGAGTATTTTGAGGGGAAATGTGCTAAGAGGTCCAGCTCTTTTAAAATGATGATTTCAAAATTAAAAGTGCCAGCCAATTATTGTTTAAATGTCAGTGGGAAAAAACAGAAGTGGAGTGTTAAGATTGGAGAAGGGTCAAGATGGACCAGGCTCTTCCAACTTGGGCATTTCACCCCAACCCAGAGGTCAGCACATCTCTTGGGCCTGGACAGGGTGCTACTGGGTCCATCAACGCTGCCCTCTGCTCACCTCCACTTCTCCTGCCTGGCTCCACTCAGTGCTCACATGGAAACTCAAAAACCCCCCTCCCTATGATGGCCTTCCTGCCCATCCCTCCTTCTCCTCCTCCTCCACCAGCTGTCTGCGTCTCCTTTTAATACTCTCCCATTGCACCCAACCCTGTCCTTCCATTGCAATGATTACTTAATAGTATTATTTTTAAAAATTTCATCACCTTTCACCTACAGAGTACCATCAGGTATGTTTTTGATCTTCTGATTCCTAGCACCAAAAAAAGGAGCTTAGTATATGGTAGCTAGCTGCCCAGGACATAGTTGTGCAAATGAAAGGACAAAGTCTAGGCTGCCGGAGGGGAGGGAGTATGCGTTATAACATAGATACTCCCAAGAAAACTTAATAGAAATGGCGAGCGTGCAGCTGTGCCCTGAACAAGGGTGTACCCTCCGCTGGTGTTCTTGGTTGCAAGCAACAGAAGTGGGCAGCAGCTGACCTAAGAAAAGAAATTTACTGGAAACAATGTATTGGCTCCAGAATCCATGGAGGACCAGAACACGGGACTGAACCAAGGGAGGTCCAGCAGTGAGGACTATGGCCACGTTCACTCCAGTGCACAGCTTGGTGGGGACAGTGCCTGCTACCTCCCACTGCCCACTCAGTGTGGTTCCGATGGACATGTGCTCCTCTTCCCTGCCTCTTCCGTTCTCTCCGGCAAGAATCTAGGTCCAAATCTAGGAGTTATTGGCGGTCCGGGTTGCTTGCTTGCACATCTGCCAGGAATCGCCAAGGGGACTATCTTGCCCTTTAGCTTTCATAGTGGAATGAGTGCCTTCATCCCACCAATGCTCTCAGGGTGAGGAATTCTCCCTGTTGTGGGTGGATTTGCATCCCCCCAGAACTGGTACATTGAAGGCCTAACCCCCAGCACCTCACAAGGCAACTGTATTTGGAGACGGGGTCTTTAAAGAGGTTACTCAGTTAACATGAGGTCATTAGGGTGGACCCTCATCCTCAATGACAGGTGTCCCTAAAAGAAGAGATAGGACACAGGCACACACACCCAGAGGGAGGACCGTGTGAAGATACAACAGGAGAGGGTGTCCGTCCATGAGCCAGGGAGAGAAGCCTCAGAAGAAACCAGCCCTACTGACCCCTTGATCTCGGACTGCCAGCCTCCAGAACTGTAAGAAAATAAACGTCGGTTGCTTAAGCCGCCCAGGGTGTGGTTCTTTGTTACGGCAGCTGGACCCAACTAACACACTCTCCCAACACGTAGACTCTGCAAATAAAGACACATGGCAGTGCAGGGAGTGGGAGCCGGGAAGATACAGCGAGAAAGGGAATCCCAGCAGTTTTATCCACTCCGGGGAAGACAGGGAGGTGGCCACAGGAGATACATCATGGCCGGAATGTGCGAGGGAATGAAGAACAATAAAACTGGGACGGGGAGTGGGCCTCACCTGACCAGGCATCGGATTCTAGGTCAAGGTGTCTGGTAGGGACAGGGGAGCAGGGAGTAGATGCTGGAAGCAGGAGTAGATGCTGGAGGCAGGGAGTAGATGCTGGATGCGGGGAGAAGATGCTGGAAGTGGGGAGTAGATGCTGGCTATCCTTTTAAACCTGGAGAAGCCCAGCATTTTTCTCGCCTCCTTTGCCTCTCTGTGCAGACTATGGCTTTGAGAGCCGAAAGACATGGAGCATGAAGGCGTCTGTCCCATGAAGACAGACACGGAGGGAAGGTTTCTTCCCTCCCGGGAGCTTTGGATGGAAATGTTTGCTGGCTTGAGACCTGGATGGCCACAAAGGCGCTCCGGTGCCCATCGCTCTGAGTGGATTTGGGAGAAATTCTCCACGAAGCGATGCGTTTCCTGGCCGGGAAGGTCAGGAAGGAGCTTCCTGCCCGGGTCCCTTCAGCGCTGCCGGCTGGGAAATGACTTTGAGTCTCTTGACCCCGGGAAGGAACTGTGGGTGGGGTCCCTCTCGGCCGGGGGGGCTGCTGACTATGGTATCAGCCAGGGGCCTTCTCCCGGGCCCCCTGCATGCCCCGCTTTTGTGTGCTCGCAGGAGAGGGAGCGGGGAGCGGGGACGAGGTGTGGCTGATGGGGCCCGATAAACCACACACAAAAAGCCGGCCGCCGCGCTGAAAGGGCCTCCAATGTAGCCCTTTAATTTCCTCGCTTAGCAATGTTTCTCCTCCTTTCATCCCGGGCCTTTATCTCCACTCCTCATCGGAGCAAAGCGGCAGCCTTTCAAATGGAACAAATAGGTCCTCTGCCCGCGACAAGATGTACCTCATTTTCTCGGCAAGCCCTCAGCAAGGTCACACCTTTTTAATTTATTTTCTGTAAGGAAAAGCTAGTCGCCGGATAGAACAGGGGCCCGATCTCGCCGGAGGTCATTTCTCGAACTGGTCATAAAGGAGGACGGGATTAGAGCCGGCTCCCTCCCGCCCTCCCCTCGCTGCCCACCACCCCCTGCACCAGGGGGCAGGCCGCTCTGCCTGGACCGTTCCTCCCCCCTCTTGTGCTGGGAGTCCCGTCCGGGGGGTTATTTGTATGTCACACAGGACCCCCCAGAATGCACTGATTTCGACATTGGAATGGGAGATGGCGAGCTGGCATGTGCTGAGCGTTTTCTAATGCAGAACGCAGGGCTCGCCATTGATCTGATGGACGGAGCCATGCATCTGGCCCGCCTCTGCCACTTGGACCTTTCCCCCCCGAACCTTCCTTTGTTCCCGGGTTGTTTGAGAATCGAGGGCAGTGATTTTGTTCTGGAATAAAGGCAAAGTTATCATTCTTTGTAAGTTTTAGTTACTGGATAATTTACTAAAATCTAGTCAACCCCCTAGGCCGGTGGTCGGCAAACTGCGGCTCTTCGAGCCACAGGCGGCTCTTTGGCCCCTTGAGTGCGACTCTTCCACAAAATACCACGGCCTGAACGAATCTATTTTGAAGAAGTAGCATTAGAAGAAATTTAGGTTTAAAAAATGTGGCTTTCCAAAGAAATGTCAATCAGTGTCCTGTTGATATTTGGCTCTGTTGGCTAATGAGTTTGCCGAACACTGCCCCAGGCGATCCCCTAATTCTTTGCTTTTTGTATGAAAGCTCTATTTTTCTGATTGTGAAAATAGTTACCCTGACTATTCACATGTGTAACTGTATAGAAAAAATGGAAGAATATGCAGGGTGGGCAAAAATAGGTTTACAATTGTTGACATGGGAAATAATATAGTGATTAATGAATAATAATACAAGAACAACTCTTTTGTGTACTCACCATTGAAAACCTACTTGTGCCCACTCACGTATATTCACCTTTCATAGTTACTACTCCGGGGGCGGGGCGGGGCAGACAGAGGCAGGAGGGAAGAGGGCCTCCATGTATGTCACCCACTGCTTAAATGCTTTGCCATGCCTTTACATGAGACACTGTTAAAGAAAAAGTACACAAAAATACCTTTTCTTCACAGGATAGAAAGGCTAGCAACTAAATTAAAGTCACCTACAAGCTTACCTCCCAGGAAAAACCACTGATGACCTTCGGTTGTAATTTCCCCCCGACTTTAATCCTCTGTTTTCTTTAACCCCGTCTTCCTTTCCCGGCTTTAGACGGTGAGCATTTTTCCAGGCTCTTAGAGGCTGTTTTAAAAGCATGGACTCTATGCATGTGTACCATCCCATCATCCATGCATACCCAATGCGCTGCGACATTTTCAAACCTGTTCCGGTTTGCAGTCTGTGGCCGTAGTAAAGGAGATACCGCAGTAACCTTCCCTGCTTGTTCACGTTTGTGCGCATCTCGGGGCGTTTCCTGAGGCCGGAGACAATTCCTCCGAGTCGAGGGACTCGTTCAGAGTGGAGACCCTTGTCAGGACGAAGGATGCCTTTTGCCAAATGAAACTCTAGGAAGAGTACGTCCATGGAAATCACCACCGGAAGGATTTCGAAGGATCTGTTACCATCTTTCCTTTTTGCTGACTCTCCACATTGGATGATGGAAACGATTGTTTTAATTTGCATTTTCAAAGTTTTAGTGATGCTCACTATTTATTGTCTTTTATCGATGGTTGGTATTTCTAGCGAATCGGCTGTTTGGTTGTCTATAACCATTTTTTTAAAAACTGGGGTTTTCATTTTTGTGTTACCGATTTTCAAACACTCATTAGAATTTAAAGATATTAATGCATTGTATACAAGATATTTTGCATTCTTTGTAATTTATCTTTTTTAATTTTAATTACTTTTTAAAAAGATCATTGTTTCTTCCATCTTTATGCATTTAAATCTACCATGCATGTCCTTCATGGCAGCACTGTGAGTTTGAGTTACGGAAAGAAGTCCAATGTGGCTAAAATACAGCGAACAAAGGTGTACACGCAGGGAAGCAGGTCAGTGACGAGGGTAAGACCCAGCTATCCGGCCAGATAGACCAGGCTAATGCTTTTTATCTTTATTCCAAGAGGAATGGGAAGAGTTGTAAGAAGAGAAACAATTTTGTGTTGTTTTTTCAAAGAGATTATTGTGGCTGCAGTTATGGAGAACAGTTTGAAAGAGGCCAGAAGAGATGAGAGTAGATGAAAGAGAAGGCTAGTCCCACCCTGGCCGGTTGCTCAGTGGTTGGATGCCGGCCTTAGGATGGAAGGGTCGTGGTTTCAATTCCAGTTAAGGTTACATACCTCGGCCCTAACCAGTTTAACTCAGTGGATAGAGCGTTGGCCTGCAGACTCAAGGGTTCCAGGTTCGATTTTGGTCAAGGGATGTACCTTGGTTGCTGGCACATATCCAGTAGGGAAGTGTGCAGGAGGCAGCTGATCGAGTTTCTCTCTCATTGATGTTTCTAACTCTATCCCTCTCCCTTCTTCTCTGTAAAGAACTGGAATATATATATTAAAAAGGATACATATATCAGTTGCAGGCTAAATCTCTAGCCCCGGTTGGGATGTGTGTGGGAGGCAGCCAGCCAATGGGTCTCTCTCACATTGATGTTTCTCTCTGTGTGTCTCCTCTTACCTTCCATCCTCTCTAAAAATCAATGGGGAAAAATACCATTGGGTAAGGATTAACAACACAGAGAAGGCTAGTTCTGAGGAGAAATAAATGTAGCTGTGACTGGAGAGGTGTTGGTGGAGAAAGAGAGATGAGGATTGTATTTGAGAGACAGTTGAGATGCACCATTCACAGGCCTCACTGGTGGGTTAACCATTGAAGGTTGGACTCCCGGGTTCTTGGCTTGGACAATAGGAGAACTGGTAGTGTCATTCAGTAAAATAGAAAACGTCAGAAGAGAACCAGGTTGGAGGGGAAAGAACTATAGTTTGGCTTCTGACAGGTGCATTTCGAGATGCCACATATTCATGGAGACGTGTGCCAGGTAGCTGTTGGATGTGTATGTTTGGTGCTCTGGGGAGAGGGCTGAGCTAGAAATCCACATGTATGAGTCATCTGTGAAGGGTGGTAATTGAAGCTAGACATTGCCTGGAGAGCAGGCATGCAACGATAAGGGAAATATGCATAGAACTAGTGAGTCTTAATGGCTGGGAGGAAGATGTTGAGCCTGCAGAGGAGATAAAGAGAGTTCAGAGGGAGTGCTAGGTCATCACAGCCAAGGCAAGACGGTGTCTCAGTTACACCTGTGGCCAACTGATTGCCGACAAGGGCGCCACGACCAATCAGCGAGAAAAGAATAGTCTCTTTGGCAAATGATGCCGGGACAGTTGGATATCTGCCTGCAAAAGAATGAAGCTGAAACCCCTACTTCATGCCCTTTGGGAAAAAATAACTCAAAATGGATCCTAAATGTAAGAGCTAAAACCATGAAAGTCTTAAAAGAAAATATAGGGGTATGTCTCTAGGAGCTTGGATTTGGCAGCAGATCCTTAGATATGACACCAAAGCATAGAAAATAATGAGTCAACTTAGGCTTCATCAAAATTAAAAATGTTTGTGCACCAAAGGATCTTATCAGGAAAGTGAAAAGCTGATTGACGGAACGGGAGAGAATATTTTCAGATCATATACCTGAAAAGATCTAGTATCAAGATTGCATCGAGAGATCTTAAGAGAATAGTTTTGCCCCCCCCCCCCCAAAAAAAATCTTAAAACAGCAAAAAGACAAATGAGCCCATTAACAAATGGACAAAGGATCTGAACAGACGTTTCTCCAGAGAAAATATACCGGTGGCCAGTGAGTATATGAAAAGATGCTCAACATCGTTACTCATTAGGGACATTAAGGAAATGGCTAATTAGTTATTAGGGACATGCAAGTCAACTTCACAGTGAGATGCGACTTCACACTCACTAGATGACCTTACCCAGAACAGCAATCACCAAACCAGGAAGTAACCAGCACTGGGGAGAGTGCGAAGAGCCTGCCTGGGACTCTGGAACCCCCTGGTCAGAGTGCAAAGTGGCTCAGCCCTCGGGAAAAGTGTGGCAGAACCTCAACAATTAAACATAGAATGAATCCTAGGACCTCACCATTCCACTTCTGGAACTGGGCCTCAATGAACTGAGAACAGACGTGTAGACAAGTTCAGAGCAGCACCATTCACAGCAGCCCGAAGCTGAAGACGCTCCCAGGTCCCGCTGTGGATGGGCGGACAAACCAGCTGTGGTACATTGTTCAGCCATAAAAATAACCAAGTACTGCCCGGCTGGTGTGGCTCAGTGGTTGAGCATCGACCTGTGAACCAGGAGGTCACAGTTCAATTCCCTGTCAGGGCACATGCCCGGGTTACAGGCTCAATGCCCCAGGGTGGGGCGTGTAGGAGGCAGCTGATCAATGATTCTTTCTCAACATTGGTATTTCTCTCTCTTTCCCTCTCCTTTCCTCTCTGAAATCAATAAATATATATATATTTTTTGAAAACAAAGTACTGATCCTTGCTACAATGGGGACTTACCTCCAAAATGTGATGCTTCTTGCAAGCGGCCAGACACTAAGGGCCATGTACCACCTGGCTGCTTTTTTATGAAATATCCAGAATAGATACATCCATAGATACAGAGCAGGGCTTGGCAGTGCCCGGGGCTGGGGGAGTGGGCAGTGGGGAGAAGCCACTTAGCGGGGAGCGGGTTTCACTTTGAAGTTCTGGAACTGAAAGCAGGCGGGAGAGAGAGGTACTTTAAGTAACTATTAATATGATTTGATTCAAGTTCCCTTTGATCAGGCCTGTGCCTCGGGAAATTAGAGCTACACTCACACACACACACACACACACACACACACACACACCCCACATTTACAAACACTCTTCCTTTTGGCTGTTTTAAAGACGTAGCATCGGTCCCCAGCCATGGGCTGCCCTGGCCCACGTTTTCCAGGCCTCCTTTCTCCGTAGGAGCTGAGCTATCGGAGCTGACGGGGTTGACATGAGCGGGTGAGATGGCGATGATCCGTTAGAAATATATCAGCGGTGAAGGCGTCCTTGTGCGAAGGGATTTCCACCAGGGGGTTCAAAGACGGGAACCGACCCAGAGGCAGATGCAGCGACTTAGAAGCAGTCAGAGGAAGCATTCCAAGTGCAAGCCGAAACACAAACCTGGATTAAGCCTCCCAGAGATGAAGGGGCTTTCCTTCTGGAGTTTCTCTCTCTCTCTCTCTCTCTCTCTCTCTCTCTCCCTCCCTCCCTCCCTCCCTCCCTCCCTCTCTCCCCTCTCTCCTCTCTCTTCTCTCTCTTCTCCTCTCTCCTCTCCCCTCTCCTCTCTCTCCTCTCTCCTCTCTCCTCTCTCCTCTCCCCTCTCCTCTCTCTCCTCTCTCCTCTCTCCTCTCTCCTCTCCCCTCTCTTCTCTCTCCTCTCCCCTCTCTTTTCTCCTCCCTCTCTTCTCTCCCCTCTCTCTTCTCTCCCCCCTCTCCTCTCTCTCCCCTCTCCCCTCTCCCCTCTCCCCTCTCCCCTCTCCCCTCTCCCCTCTCCCCTCTCCCCTCTCTCCTCTCTCCTCTCTCCCCTCTCTCTCCTCTCTTTAAATCCCAACCCCAAACTGGTTGTCTCAGATGAATAGGGAGCAAGTGTAATTAACCAAATAGAGCTGTAAAAGGGGCATGATGGGATACGGAGAACATTTGCATATGATTCATGGGTTTGGAGAGATTGCAATCATGTGATAGATGCTCGGAGAGGCATGGGGAGACTGTGCTGAGAGCTCAACTGGGACACGACCGACACTCGGCCGTTCATATAATTAAAAGAGTAAATATTTTATGAAGATGAAGCAGGGGAGGTTCCACCAGCACTGCACCCGGTGCCCGTGGTGATGGAGCAGGGACCGAAAGGCGCTTTCACTCTTTCTCCCCGCAGAGCGGGCTCCGCTTCTCTCCAGGAAGTCTGGACTCGGGGATGCCGTGCCTACATGATGGACAAGCCGATGTCCATGGTTGGAACTAGGAAGCGAGTGGAAGCAGGTCCTCGGTGCATGTGGATGGAGAGCTGGCATCCAAAAGAAAAGGACAGAAACGAAACCCAAACCTTTCCTGTCATTTGCCCTCTCCTGTCAGCAGGGACCATGCCCACAATGTGAACGTGGAAACCATAACGTGTCTTTCAAAAACAACAGCAGCTACAACAACAAAAGACAACAGTAGGATAGCCCTCTGATCTTGGGGTAGGCCAAGGTTTATTAGTCTTTAAAGAACTGACCATGAAGGAGAAGATTTGGTAAGTTCAACTTGAATTAAGATGAAAACCTCTTCTCGATGAAAGAAACCGTTGTGAAAATTAAAAAACTAACCACAGACGGGGCGAAAATATCCACAAAATATATGTATTCCTATCCACCATATGTAAAGAACTCCTGTGAATCAATAACAACAAACAAACAAATTTTAAAACGTGCAAAACAAACACGAAATGGCCAAGCATCATAATGAGCTCAAGCATCCTAAGAGAAGATAAGTAAATGGCCAGCAAGACAATACAGAGGAGCCCAGTATTATCACCCCTCGGGGCTGTGCACATGAGCCCACTCGGCAGGAGGGCTCACTCCAGAATGCTAGCCGGCTGTCTCCATGCCCGTCCTCATCCACCGCCTCCAGCTGGTGGCCAGGTATGAGCTGTGGTTTCCCCTTCCTGTCTCCGGTGACGGTTCCCTCTGCTCCTCGGCTTCTGTCTTAGGACACTCTCCCCAGTTCTCCCTTCCACACTGGCAGCAGCCTCCTCACCCAGCCCCCCGATTCCAGTCCCTCGCCTTCACTCTTATTCTCTCTGTGCGTAGCTGGCCGAATCGCTCCCAGCCCCAAGTTCTTGGTGAGTTCCTGTCTTTGCATCCTCTACAGACTCCCAAATACACAGGCTCTGCATCCATTTAAAAAAATTTTTTTTTATTGATTTCAGAGGAAGAAAGAGGGAGAGATAGAAACATCAGTGATGAGAGAGAATCACTGATCGGCTGCCTCCTGCAAGACCCCTATAGAGCTCGCAACCCAGGCCTGTACCCTTGACCGGAATCAAACCAAGGACCTTTCAGTCTGCAGGCTGATGCTCCCTCCACTGAGCCAAACCAGCCAAGCTTCTTCTCGTATTTTCCTGCGTGTGACTTGGGGCCTCTGTCTGCCACCCCCTGCCTCCCGTGCTTGCCCCTGGGGAGCACGGAGGAATCCGCATCCCCGTTCTCCTGAGGGCCCCTCAGAAGCCCGGGATGGTGGCTCCCACACTCCCGAGAGCGGTTACTTTCACACTCAGATTCCCCGCTGCCCAGTCCCAGCCAGCGTCTCCCAGGCCCTTGAGGTGGGTCACGCGGGGCCCGAGGTCAGCAGGGAGCGGGTTTTCCGGGCCGGGGGGCGGGGGCATGTGCCCAGACTCGTGCCCGTGAATGACCCGTCGTCTTCTGAGCTGGAGAACAGAGTGTGTCTTTGTTCTGGGGGGTGGCTCTGTCAGAAGACCCCCTCTGGGGCCTGTGGCGTGGTGACTCACACCCCGGTGCTGTTTACCTCAGGTCTCATGGGAAACTGGGAAGCCCAAGTAGGTTTTTAAAAATATATATTTTTTTTATTGATTTCGGAGAGGAAGGGAGAAGGAGAGCAGAATAGAAACATCAGTGATGACGAAACCGGTTTGGCTCAGTGGATAGAGCGTCGGCCTGCAAACTGAAGGGTCCCGGGTTTGATTCCGGTCAAGGGCATGTTCCTTGCTTGCGGGCACATCCCCAAAAGGGGATGTGCAAGAGGCAGCTGATCGATGACTCTCTCTCATCGATGTTTCTAACTCTCTATCCCTCTCTCTTCCTCTCTGTAAAAAAATCAATAAAATATATTAGAAAAAGAAAAGAAAGAAACATCAGTGATATGAGAGAGAGAGAGAGAGAGAGAGAATCATTGATCAGCTGCCTCCTGCAGGCCCCACACTGGGGAATGAGCCCACAACTCTGGCATGTGCCCTTGACCTGCCCTTGACCGGGAACCAAACCTGGGACCTTTCAGCCTGCAGGCCAGTGTTCTGCCCGCTGAGCCAAACCGGCTAGGGCTGGCTTTTCTGGGCCTGGGTCTCCTCTGTAGAATGGGTCTTCGGTGGACGTGTTCACCAAGGCCGTGTTCAGCAGGGGGCGGGGCACACGGGCAGCCCTACGGCACCGGGGAAGAAGCCAACATCACAAACAAGTCAGAAGACCGTCTATGTGTGGGCTTAGCGACAGCAGAAGCTGGAATGCTGATATTCTGACCCTAACCCAGGGCTACGTCCTCCTCCAGGGTTTTCCGTGACAGAGGCCTGCTTCTGCCTGCACTTCCTTGATAAGCACGCTCCTCCGTGGCCCCGGGTTCTGTTCACGTGCTGGGAGTTGGTGTTATTCGGTCAGGATGGTAACGGGGGTGCGGAGAGACTCGCTTCGAGTTGCTGCGTGTCACTGAGACGTCTTAGCGCTCAGCTAAGCCACACACATCTCCGGAGCAGAATGGGGCTCTGAGTCCCGGGTCAGGGTTATGACCATCATCACAGCCAATAACGGCTTTGCTATTTCGCCGTCTGTACATCCCTGTGCCCAGCCATGCTCTGGCTGTCAGTTTCCCGTCACCCCCTGCATGCCGTCTCGCGGGCACCCAGGGCTCAAAGTGGCACCACGTACCAGCTTCAAGGTGGCGTCTCCGCTGACACAGTGGATGGAACACGTGTCCGATCACACGCCTGCCCCTGTCGCCCTCCCCGTGGTTTCAGCCCGAACGGACAGGGTGAGGGACGCCTGCTCTCGGCGGGGAGGTATTTCGTCTGCTAAGTGCTTCTCAGCGAAGCAATCAAAGTGGCCACGTACGGCTCCAGGCTTGCGGGCAGGGAGGGCCAGGGGCAGGGCAGGGGTTCCCATCCAATCTGCCTGGCAACAGCGACAGCAAGGCGACATGCAGCTCCAGGGATGGCTGTGGGCTGCCTGGTGGCAGCAATGGACAGCGGGCCGGGCAGCGGGCGAAGCTGGGCATCCATGGACACCGGGCCTTTCAATATGTCCATGGCCAGCACTGCCCTGCCTCCTGTGTGCCCAGGGGTGGCGGCTGTCCCCTCCCCTGGGAGGAGGCCAGACCTCTGAAGGCGGGGGGTTTCAGTCCTGTGTCAGCTGTGCCTGCCCATAACTATTTGTGGTTTTTAAAAATATATTTTTATTGATTTCAGAAAGGAAGAGAGAGGGGGAGAGAGAGAAACATCGATGGGAGAGAATCATGGATCAGCTGCCTCCTGCACGCCCCCTACTGGGGATCGAGCCCACAACACAGGCATGTGCCCTGACTGGGAATCAAACCCTGACCTCCTGGGTCATAAATCAGTGCTCAACTGCTGACTACATCAGGCAGGCTTTGTTGACTGCTCAGCCCACATGTACCAGTCTCCTTAGGGCACTTACTGGGATAGCATTGGGAAGGGAAATTCTGATGCACAAGATCTAACGACAAAACCCCTCTGCCATCACAGCCAGTGGTTACTTCCACACCCGAGTCTCTGCCCTCCCTGGGACGCGGCAAGTTCATGGCCTGCTGAGCACACTCCGTGTTCTGGGGGCCCTGAGCTGGGCCTCCACAGCGCGCACGTGCACACACACACACACACACGTGACTTTGGCCTGCGCTGCATTGAAAATATAATTGCATCCGTTGGCAATCTTCAAAACCAAGCAGATTTTCTTTTAAAACATGAACTTCCGGGTTTCCCGCCGTGATAGGCAGGCACCCACCTCCTGCAGGGTGACGTTGGCCAGAGCTGGGGAGGGGGTGGCCCCACAGGAGGAGCCTTCCTGTGCCTTCCCATGTGCGCTAGTCCTTCCCGGGCACACCTCACGTGACTCCCTTCCTTTGAGGACTTTCCCGTTTGCTGCCAGGAGACGTAGGTGCTGTGCAGACCAAATTTTGTCCCTGTGGGTTTGGGTGTGAGAGAGTCCAGGCAAACATGTTCTGAAGGGCCTTGGTCATTGGTGGCAAAGCAAACATTTTGTTAAGAATGAGGAAAAGGAAGAAGGTTTATTTCAGGTACAGGTGACGGTAACTTTCCAAATCAATAAGAACAAGTTTGAAAATTCCAATATAGGTCTATGGTATGAAAATTGAGGGTGAATCTTTCTTGGGGACACCTCGAGACCTCAGCCAATGTCACCTTCTTGAGCAGTTTTTTTTAAAAAAATATATGTTTATTGATTTCAGAGAGGAAGGAAGAGGGAGCGAGCGATAGGGCATCAGTGATGAGAGAGAAGCATTGACTGGCTGCCTCACACCAGAGACCAAACCTGAAAGCTGGGCATGGAACCGTGACCTCCTGGTTCATAGGTTGGCGCTCAACCACTGAGCCACGCCTGCCAGGCCGACCAGTTTTTAACGGTAAAAGCACCACCTTGTTTCAGAAGCAGATGCCTTCTAAAATGTTGACTTGGGCGTATTTGTAAACGTGTGTCTTTTGCCATTCCTGTGACTTTGGATGCGAATTCCATCTTGCCAGCTGGGGTTGGCCGGCCATATTGTGTTCACTACCCTTCACACTGAACCCCTCGCCCGGAGGTTCCTCGTGGGGTGCGGGGTCAGGTCGCAGAGTTCTGACTGCCCCTGAATCCTTGTCCCAGGGTCTACTCCAGGGGAACCCAGACTAAAAGAAGTCTCTTGGGAAACCTGGGTCCCAGCCCTCCGGTGAGTGGCCTTGGCCAGGCATTGGCCAGACTGGAATGGCTTTGAGGCCCAAACAAGGCCTCCTGACCCGCCGGAGCTTTTAAAGAATTTCCCTCCTCGTTTGGGACGGTGAGGGCTAGGGAGGGCGAATTTTTCACAAGTCCCGTGCACTCATTTGCATTTAAATTTGAAGTCGAAATGAAGGCTTTTAGAAACTTTTAATTTCTATTTAATTATAAGCATTTCACTGCAGGGTATCTTTTCCGGTTTAAAAGAATAATTAAAAGGAAGTTTAGCTACAGCGATTTGCCACAGCGTATGTCTGTCCTTCAGAACGGTAAGCAACAGCCAATTATTTGTGGCTGGAGGTGCTCTTTATGCAAATTCCTGCCAGACCGGAGTGAGGTGACAGAGAAATCCAGAGGATGGGCGTCACGTGGCGAGTTTGAACCTCAGCGCCTAATACTCGCCTGAGCCATTACCATTACTGCTCCTAATATCCCCCAATTAAATGATTTAGAAATAGAGCGATAGATAAGCAAGATCAATTAATGCTAGACGACGATCAAAGGGATGTGGCTCAGCATTGTCGGGGCTACGAATGTGATAATGGCGTTATCAGGAGGGAGAAACCACTCCGAGTGGCTCACGCCGCCTGCGTTGAAGCTCAGAGGGGTTTTCCGTGTGATTACTCCAGTGGGGCTCTTTGTCACCGGGAGAGTTTTAAAGATCTCGTCCGTTCATTCGAGGGGGAACAAAAAATCACTCAGACATTAAAATGGATGCTGTTCTCGGTGGTTGTATGTCAACCGCAATAAGTGATAACAACCATCAGAAGGTCCCGATCCAGGGGACCCGTGGGGAGGCGTCCGCAGGAGGGGTGGGGAGCTGCCAGCAGCAATCACGCAGGTCCTCCGAGGACTCTGAGAGGGGCCCTCACTCGGCATCTGTGTCTGAGGTCTAGGCTGGAGGCCAGATGCAAGGGGGGAGTCAGCCAGCACGCCTCCGCTCAGATGAAGGATGTGCCATCGGGAATTTGTGAGGGGCAAGGGGAAGGGGAGGATCGTCTCTGAAAGGCCCCATTTATCTGCCGTGTGGATTGGGGTTAAGCAGGATTCCATTATTTATACCCTTCTGCCTTTCAACAGGGAATTCGGTAGTTTCCCCCCGAAAGAAAAAAAAAACAAAAACAAAACAGAAATTGTAAAAATACAGAAAAAGAGCAAAGCTGAGCAGTAAGAGGGTGGTGGGCAACAATTATGGTGGTTGGATCCACTAATCGAGGGGAAGAAATGTGTGCACTTAAAAAAAACACATTTTGGTTTGGAGCTTCCTAGCAATCAATGCAAAAAGGGAAGCATGGATGCGATATTATCAACTATTCTTATTTAAAACTAGAGGCCTGGTGCATGAAATTCCTGCACAGGGGCCGGGGGTGGGGGGGTGTCCCTCAGCTTGGCCTGTACCTTCTCCAATTCGGGACCCCTTGGGGGATGTCTGCTCACCTGCCTGCATAATCACCCCTTACCTCCCTGCCTGCCTGGCCATCCCTAACTGCCCTCCCCTGCCAGCCTGATTGCCCCTAACTGCCCTCCCCTGCTAGCCTGATTGTTAAGGGGTAGTTTAGCAATCTTGAGGAGAGAGAATGACAGGTGGCGGCTGGCATGGGATGTCACCGTGACCATCCAATGGCCTCCTGGCAGGTGACTCGCTGTGTGGGCCGTGGCTGGATTTCCCCAGCAATGAGGGGCTCCATCCCTAAGTGGCTCATGGGCCGCTGCCCGCCTGCATTGGCACAGCCCTGTGGGGCTTACGGGAAGTCCGTTGGCATGCTCTCTGATAAACCAGGCCACCGTGTTCTCTTCCCCTGCCACGGAATCCCGGGGCTAATCTCCTAGGACTCCGTGGTCTGACGGCAAAAGGGTGCAGCCCGCTGCCATGGGCCAGCTCCCACTGGAACGTGCGGGAGGGAGACAGCTCCTGGGCTCGGCTGTTATTTGAGAGCCCTGGGTGGTTATGCCAAGGAACTTTCCAGCCTCTTGGTTCTTCAGACTCGGTTCCTGTGGGAACTGGCATTTCCTATCTCACGTTATCTCGGGGTGGGACCCCTTGGGGGATGTCCGATCACCTGCCTACCTGCCTAATCGCCCCTAACGCCTCAGTCTGCCTGCCTGATCACCCCTAACTGTCCTCCCCTGCCAGCCTGTTCACCCTTAACTATCCTCCCCTGCCAGCCTGATCACCCTTAACTGCTCTTGGGGTTAGGGTGACCCATTTGGGCCCAGATCGCCTCGTTGCACTTACTGGTCCCTGGGAAAATTGGCTACTTTCATTGGGGTCCATTTTCTCATCTGGAAAACAAGTTTCCATAAATTGAGGAATGGAACGCAATGAGGGCCAGGCCCTTGAGCATAGAGACAGCGCCCACTATTCATCGTCCCACTGAGAAATATGTTTTCTTCATGGTGACAAGGCAGAGTGAGTAAGAGACAATCCCTCTAAGAATTCTGAGTCTGCTGGGGAAACCCCGGGATGCTGGGACCCGTGAGATGGGGAAAGCACGTGTGGAGCCTCCACAGGCACAGGAAGTCTAGCTTCATGATTTTAAAAAAATATATTTGAGAGGATGAGAGAGAGTGAAACATCAGTGATGAGAGAGAATCATGGATCGGCTGCTTCCTGCACATCCCACACTGGGGACCAAACCCACAATTCGGGCCTGTGCCCTGACAGAAATCGAACCGTGACCTCCTGGTTCATAGGTCGATGCTCAACCACTGAGCCACGCCGGCTGAGCTAGCGTGGCGATTTGTCCTCCAGAGAATGGCAGTGGCCCAGGGGCCTCGGCTGAATCAGAAGAACCAGGCTCCAGTCCTCGCTGCCCGCTGTCTGAGCCCTGGCCGAAGGCCTCTGGTCTCGCTGCCTTGCTGTGAAGGGCTGGGGGCTGATCGGAGGCAGGTCCTTCATGGTCCTTGAAGACTGAGCAACGAGGAGGCGGGGGCGGGCCTGCAAGGTGGGCAGTGAGCACACAGCAGGGCTCAGACAGACCTGAGCGGTGGCAGAGAGTTTATCCAGGTCTCCGCCTGGTGCCAACTGGACCTCTTCTCCCATTACCTCCCACCAGCTAATCCCTGTGCCCACCCGAGGCAGAGGCGAGGAGGAGCGGCGTGCATCCTGCTCAGCGGATGTTCACGGTGTACCACGCGCGTGTGCAGAAGGTGACTGGGATGCCATTAACACGAAGGGTCCCGTCCAGGCCGGGGACGGTGATTCAGTTCTGGGAAGGCAAGCCGTGGAGGGGAGGAGGGGGTGTGCGCGGGCAGGAGGGTCCCAGCTGCCTCTGTGGCCAAGAACACGGAGTCAGGGTCACTCAGCTGGCCGGGTGCACTGAAGCGTAGGCACTGAGCTTCATCAGCACCATGATCCCATTTATGCTCTTACGTAATTAAATGGAGACTTGAATTGCGCTTTTTAAAAGATTATGTGACCATATGTAGCTTGAACAAGGGCCAACTTAAAAAAAAACACACAAAAAAACACACACAACCTGGCTTTTTCACCATTCCTTTCTATTAAGTTAGGACTTTGGGATTTCTTATCTCCCCCCCACACCCCGCCCTGTAAATTTGAATCGAATCCAGTCAGTAGTTAATACATTGATTACAGCTTAAAATATTTATTTTCAATATACTTTAAGACAAAAATAAGATCTTGCAGAGTCCAGCTCATGTGTCCAACGGCATAACTGTGCCCCCACACTGAGGGAACGCTGTGAGCTAACGTTTCAGGTGGCTTTGTAGCAAATCAGGGTTTAAACCCAAAGTTTTAGAGTCGATCCTGAGCAGTGTAATTAGCAAATGGTGCCCTTAATTCTCAAAGCCAGTCAGGTTAAGGAAAACAAAATCTCACGTCTCAAAACGGCACCTCGTTTTGAGAAAGTAGTGCCCATGTGGGGGAAGGCGTGTCTGGTACTCAGTCATTACTATTGGGGCACTCGATTCAGATTTATAAATGAAGCCAGCCGAGAATTTTTGTAGCAGTTCATGCTACAGACAAACAACAACAAAAAGGGTAACAGTTTTCCGTGAGATCCAGCCATTATTGTAAAGGACTCTCAAATGAATGGGGAGTGGAGGGGGGGGGGAATCACCGTATGTGAAGCGTAAGGAGAAGGAGACTGTGCTCAGTGTTTGCTCTTTTTAATCAGCGTAAACTATTCCTCGCAAAACCCTGACCAGCCTATGAATATGCAACAGCTCTTATTAGGATGCATTAGAAAACCCGGGTGCCATTAGATAATGAAAGTGACCAGGGGTATTTCCTGGCGCTTCCGTGAATACCCTGGCGGTTCAACTGTAATGACCAAGCTCGATTGGAGTCAAGTTCAGATGTGAATTGTACTTGAGGGCCTCAGCGTCCCTTCTGAGTGGATTGGATTTTGGAAGACAAAAGCACTAAATTAAAATAATTGTTTCATCTGGGAGTTGTTTGCGTTGATTACTAAAGTGGGTAAAGCATTGGCACTGAGCACCGTGGGGTTCTAGTACCTTCCACCCTTGCCCTGTGCCTGGCACATAGTTGGCACCAGTAAATGCCCTGAGTAAGTACATGGAGAGTATTAAATATTTATTAAAGGAATGAGACTTGAGATCTTAATGTCAGCAGGCTTGCCTTGACTTGAGTTCATTGTGCTAAACTCAATCATGCTTTTAATTAAAAAAAAAAAAAAAAATCTTGCCCTAGCTCAGTGGTTGGCAAACTGTGGCTCGAGAGCCACATGCGGCTCTTTGGCCCCTTGAGTGTAGCTCTTCCACAAAATACCACAGCCTGGGTGAGTCTATTTGGAAGAAGTGGCATTAGAAGAAGTTTAAGTTTAAAAAATTTGGCTCTCCAAAGAAATTTTAATCGTTGTACTGTTGACATTGGGCTCTGTTGACTAATGAGTTTGCTGACCACTGCCCTAGCTGGTTTGGCTTGGTGGATAGAGCATCGGCTTGCAGACTGAAGGGCCCTGGGTTTGATTCTGGTCAAGGGCACAAGCCCCAGTTGCAGGCTCGATCCTCATGGGGGTTGGGCGGGGGGGGGGGGGGGTGTTTCAGGAGGCAGCTGATCAATGATTCTCCCTCATCATTGATGTTCCTCTCTCTCTCTCTCTCTCTCTCTCTCTCTCTCTCTCTCTCTCTCTCCCTCCCTCCCTCCCTCTCTGAAATCGATAAAAATATATATTTTAAAAAATCTTAAAGGTGAATACAATAATACTTTTCATTTTGCAAATTTCTAAATAACGTCCATATTTTTTTTACTTAATTATGTTTACTTTTGTTACATTTGCTTCCCCTACCTACAACATAAGCTCCTGAGGGCAAGACATGTCTGTCTATTTTGTTCACTGCTCTGTCTCTAGCACTTAGAACACTGCCCGGCACTAACAAATGCTCAATAGATATGTATTAAGTGAACGAAGGTAGGTAAAATGGTGGGTGTAAGCACTGAGTGGAATACTTCTGCCTTCATCCTGAGAAAGGCATTTCGGGAAAGACATGTAGTCAAATGTTACAACCAGAGAAATGATGGAACTTTTCTGAATTCCCAGGAAAATAGCGAGGTCGAGTTTGGTCTACACTCATGTACGTGTTGCCTCATTCCGAAGAGACCCCTGTTCTCAAGTCATCCTCAAACGGTGCCATCACACTGTCAGGCGAGGCATCCGTGGTGAGTGAGAAGCTGTCATTGGTAATGGCCTCAGCAAGGCCTGGGCATCAACAGCTGCTCAATATTGCTGGTAGTAACTGTGTTGGTGCTGCCCAGAGCAATGTCCTGGGACACGTCTTCTACTAGCCTATGAAATGGCAATTGCACTGGCCAAGTTGCATCTTCTTAAAACAAAATCTCAACAAAAATGGAGTATCACGAAACAGACTTAAAATTCTTGCTTTGTTTTGATTTGGTACATGATCCTGATGATGATGGTAATGGTGATGGTGAGGATGAGGATGATGAAAATACCTGAGAATTATTGTGTGCTTGCTTGATTATTTTTCAATCCTTTTTATTTTTAAAAAAATATTTTTATTTATTTCAGAGAGGAAGGGAGAGGGAGAGAAAGGGAGAAACATCAATAATGAGAGAGAATAATGGATCAGCTGGTTTCTGTATGCCCCATATTGGGGATCGAGCTTGCAACCTGGGCATGTGCCCTTGACTGGAATTGAACCTAGGACCCTTCAGTCCACAGGCTGACACTCTATCCACTGAACCAAACCAGCTAGGGATCAATCCTTTTTTATACCATATGAATTTTATGGTCAATTTATCACCTTCTGAAAAAGACCTGTTGGAATTTTGGTTAAAATTTTATTAAATTTATTGATTTATTTAACAATGATTGTTACTTTTGTAATGTTGAGACCTTCCCCAAGCACCTTCTGAATTTATTTAAACATCATCTTATAATCTTCTGTAAAGTTTTATAGTATTCCTTGTAAAGGTCTTGACCACTTTTGGATATACTTAACCTCAGGTACTTTATCATGAGAGTTCCCCCCCCCTGCCCCAATTACATATTTGATAGTTTATCACTGGTATATAGGTTCTAAAATGCATTTGCTATATTGTTCTTGTAATCTAGTAACCTTACTGCACTTTCTTATAGTGTATCGATTCTTTGAGATTTTCTATGTAGACAATTATATTATATACCAATGACCCAATGCACGAATGAAGATTTGTGCAAGACTGGGCCTTTGTTTCCCTGGCTGCCAGCTCCACCTTCACTCTGGCTAGAGCAGTCTTTCCGAGTCCTTCCCTGGCTCTGGCCATTGGGAGCCTGTGTATGCAAATTGACCTGCCATCTTTGTTGGATTTATTTGCATACTCACTACTGATTGGCTGGTGGGAGTAGTGAAGGTATGGTCAATTAACATGTTACTCTTTTATTAGGTAGACTAGTGGCCCTGCGCATGAATCCGTGTTCTAGTAGCTCTCTGTGGGGACTGACTGCTCCGTGCCCACTGCCCAGAGGCTCTCTGTGGCCCAGAGGCCCATCTGCGGCCGGGCGCTGAACTCTGGCCTCTGCCAAGCTGTTCACACTGCCTGCTCTCAGCAGCCGCCCCTCGTCCCCTGGACTGGGTGGGCACTGCCATCTTGTGGCTATGGGCGCTGCCATCTTTGTGATGGAGTGATGGCTAATTTGCATATTACCCTTTTATGAGATAGGACATGCATAACATAATTTTATTTCTGCTTTCCAAATCCTCTTTGTTTTTATTATTTTATTACACTTTCTAAGACATCCAGAACAATGCTGAATAAAAATGGTAACGGAGGTCATGGTGCCTTTATAGTGTTTATCAAGATAAAGACATTCCCTTCAATTTCCAGTTTATATGACTTTGGTCATGAATAAGAGTTGGGTTGAATTGGAAAATATACAAACTGCCTAAATATTCCACAATTATAAATTAAATAATGGTAAACTAAATTATAATGCATACATTAGATAGATAATAAGAAAATTTAGTAAAAAAAACACACAAAAAAACCTCTTCAAAATAAAAGTACATAATTAGATATATGCTATTCACACGAACATATGCCAAAGCAAAAGCGAATACACAAAAGCAGTTGCAGTAGGGTGATTTCACCTTCTCCCTCCCTCAGCCTTTCTATAATGGCATGGCATTATTTTGATTAGAAAAATAGTTTCTTAAAATTCTTCATCATATCAATCTGGGTACCAGTTCCGAATATGAGGTCAGAGATAGCATCCATGTGAATGCGTCCCTGCTGTTGAGTACTCTTCACAGGCAGACGCCACGGCAGGGCAGCAGCTGGTAACAGACTCCTCCGTCACTCTGAGTCCCGGCTGTTCTCTCTGTCTCAGGGCTGAGTTCGGAGAATTGAAACGTATGTGCTTCTGGGAGTCTTGGCTCAGATGCCCCTGACTTTGTCTCTTGTTTTCCTCTCCAACTCAAGTAAGACTTGGCCATCGAGGATTGCCAATTAGAAATTGCAAAGTGCTTTTCCATTCTACATTCTGGTAGGCTTTTTTAAAAAAATTTATTTATTGAAAAATAAATTTATTTATTTATTTTTTTAAAATTTATTTATTTGCAAAGCACAGGCCATCTATACATTAGCCAAGGACATTAGTTTTAAAGATTTTGGCTTTTGCCAAACAAAAGACATGTTTACATTTCTAAGAAATGAACGCATGCCTACCTATGCTAATCATAGTGATTTCTTACAAGGGCAAAGAGGGGTCTCCCTCCCCTAGGCTGGGGCTAGAACTTGGGGTTCAGGAGAGCTGTATACGGCCAGCTCCAGGGTCGGCAGCACAGAGGTATCCTCGGATTGGTTTCCCAATTCCATAGCTTCCTTCTTCCTAGTGTTTCAACCAAGTTTCTCTGCAGACTCAGCAGTGCCCCCTCCCTGCTACATGCCCCACACCGCCAGCCTTCTCTCTCGGAATTAAAAACAGGACAGTAAAAACCCACAGAGGAGAGACCTCTCCAGAATGTCTGGGTTTTTGGCTCTCCGTGGCCTGGTCGGAGTTCTTGTTCTTAAGGTCCATCTCTGGTAGGTCTAACCCTGAATGGTTCGGCCAGACCCTCATCCTGAACCACAGCGATCGCCATCCAGGCTTTTCTCTGTCTCCATTTCCTCTGCGAGATGGAGAGATGTGGCCGGCTCCTGTGTTCCTTCTGCCACGTGTCACCGCGGACGGGTCAGCGGGCGGGCCGATGGATGGGCAGCGCTCACCTCCCCATTTATTACTCTTGTCAGCTCGGAAGGGATTTTTTTTTTTTTTTTTTAACCCGGTGAAAGGCCCATCAGCCGTGAATCAGTGGAGTGAAGACGACAGTTGATTTGTGAATTTAGATTCTATAAAGCGACTCCGCTTTGGTGGGCTGTGCAGATAAAGCAACTGTCACGATACGGCGGCAAGCGCAATTCCACGGAACCGAATTTATGGCGCATCGGAGGGAATCATCCCATTTTCGAAATGCCATCCATTCTAAACTGTATATTACTTAGTCCCATGAATTTTGATTTATATTTTGAATATTGTTAATGGGATGCTAAATAGCCCAGGTTGGGAGTTATGAGTTTACGCATCTCTTCTCGCGGGCTATTGTGACTTGGCCCGGGATATATTGGCCGTTCTCGGGGGTTTTATTTATTTGTGGGGGCGGGAGGGCGGGGGAGGGGGGCCAGCCCCGTGGGGAATGGCATGGAGGCTGCTTCTCAAGAAAGGCTCAACCTCTCCTCCTCTCGGGGCTCAGGGAAGGGCCTGCTGCACCAGCTCAGCCAGGGCTGAGGCTGCCCTGGAAGGGAGCACAGAACCCCCGCTCCCTGGAGCCCCCCTCAGAGTGCCCTGCACTTCCTGTGACACTCATGGCTGCAGGAGGGAGTGATTTCAGCGATGACCTATTTGCAAGCTGTCCCCACCCCTGGGCCCCGGCTCCTGGCCCACAGCTGGGCTCCCCCCCCCCCCCCGGGGCCCGGCAAGCAGGAGCCCCCCCCCCCCCCCCCCCAGTAATGAAGACAAAACGTCTCCGTGTCCCAGAATGCTCCAGGCCAGGGGTCTTCAAACTACGGCCCGCAGGCCACATGCGGCCTGCAGAGGAGTCTGATCTGGCCCGCCAGGTTTTTTGGGCAGTGAGCGCAGCCGAGGTGTTACAGTAGGAATTAGTAGTTCATATAGTCCGGCCCTCCAGCTCTCTGAGGGACCGTGATCTGGCCCCCACTTTAAAAAGTTTGAGGATCCCTGCTCCAGGCCATCGCCTTTTCTGGTGAATTCAGTGTTCTCTTTACCCGATAGTGTCCAGAGGAAACCTTCCACACTTCAGCCCTGGCTGTTAAAGCAAGAAGAGGTGCGCTTTGGCCGGCCCAGGTGGCTCAGGGGTTGGCATTTCATCCCATGCACCGGAAGGTTGCCGGTTTGATTCCAGGTCAGGGCACATGTCCAGGCTGCATGCTAGATCCCCAATTGGGGCACATATGGAAGGCATCCGATAGATGTTTTTCTCTCTCATCAATGTCTCTCCCCCCCCCCGCCCCCCCATCTCTCTCGATCACAAAAAACTCTTCCAGCCTGTAATTGAAAATGGTCAAATCTGCAGTGTCCCTGCCCAACAGCAGCCTCTGTAGAACTGCTCACCAGGGAGGAGAGGCAGCTGGGTTAGAAGCTGATCAGTGGTTCTGTCCTATCATTGATATTTCTCTCTCTCTCTCCCTTCCTCTCTGAAAGCAACACATTTTTTATTTTTATTTTTTAAGTGGGGAAAGGGAAAATTTGCAGTTTCTATGTTACAGTTCCTCTCGGGAGTAAGAATCCGTGCCACCATGACTGCGTCTTTATTGAGTGCTTACTATGTTTCTCTCCCTCTTTCCTGTGTCCTCGGTCCCACACACGTCACTTCGCATTCCAATCCCGGGAGGTGGGGGCGCGGCTTTCCATGAGCGGCTTCTGACGATTGCTCCCAGCCACACCGCGGTCAGGACCCTGTGGTCATTGCCTCCGCCGACGCGTCCCACTCCCATCTCTTAGGAGAGCCAGGGGTGCCATGCGGTAAAAATCTGCCCAGAAATACCTTCCCCGGACTTTTCCCGACACAAATCGCCGCCGACCTGAGAGCTGTGAGCTGTCCTTTCGCCACCAGGGCTGCTTTCAGTCCGTCTCCCCGGCGACGGCGTCGCAGCGCCTGTGAAGCAGAGGGTCCCCTCGTTCCGTGTTGGGGTCCGTACTGTTTTGTGATTAAGGAAACCAGTGCTTGGGGGAGACAGCGAACCAACCAGATCCACCACCACCAGGTTCCAACCGCCGCACAGAGTTTCAAGCACGTGACACGGGGTCAAATAAGATCAGTTTTGTTTGTTTTTTAATATATTTTATTGATTTTTTACAGAGAGGAAGGGAGAGGGATAGAGTTAGAAACATCGATGAGAGAGAACCATCCATCAGCCGCCTCCTGCACACCCCCCCCCACTGGGGATGTGCCCACAACCAAGGTACATGCCCTTGACCGGAATCGAACCTGGGACCTTTCAGTCCACAGGCCGACGCTCTAGCCACTGAGCCAAACCGGTTTCGGCAAGATCAGTTTAAAACTCGGTTCGTAAACAGACCGTTGGCGTTTCGAGTGGCAATCCCCCCCGGGCGGTCAGGGGCAGAGGCCGTCTTTCCTGGCGCCTGGATTGGAAAAGAAATGTTTTCCTTCTGTCCAGCCCCGAACCCAAACCTTCCCTGGTGCTGGCGCGTCAGCTAAGGCCGCCTGGCCGCGGTGGCATCATGAACACCTTACTTGTCATCTCGGGGATTAGACGAAAGCAGGGTCCCCGTCTGTCTCTCTCCCAGAAAATTGATGCCAGGGACCAAGGAGCCGGTGGCAAATGCGTGGCAACGATTAGAACAGGAGTCCCTTCCGGGAGATGTCCCTCAGCTCTCCCGCCCAGACGTCCAAGTCCTTTGGACAGTTTTTCCGCACGATCGAGGGCAATCCCCTCTCCATTCCCCCCTCCCACCCCCAAAACCTCCACCCTTTTTATAAACCAGAGCCATCCAACGTGGCTCCAGAGCTTGCTTTGTGGAGGGCGGGGAGGGGGGGACCTTTGCGTTCCGGAATGAATGGCTCTGTGCGGAGAAGGGGTCTCGGTGCGGACACGGCTCGCCGATGGGGCGGAGGCAAACGGGGGCCCGGCCCGGCGTTCCCGGGAGGCGGCTCTGGAAACGGGCTTTGCTGGGACCGTCAGGCGCTTTATTGCCTTGACTCGAGCGACCTCATCTACCGGAATGAAGTCATCCAGCCGCCGGGGAAGACAGACCTTCCTCGCCGAGAATCCATCAGGCCCATCAGGGGCCCTGCTTACCCCGGATCTGCCATCATTGGGTGTGTGTGTGCGTGTGCGTGTGTGTGGTGTGTGTGTGCGTGTGTGTGGTGTGTGTGTGTGTGTGGTGTGTGTGTGGTGTGTGCGTGTGTGTGTGTGTGTGTGTGTGTGTGTGTGGTGTGTGGTGTGTGTGTGTGGTGTGTGTGTGGGGTGTGTGTGTGGTGTGTGTGTGTGTGGTGTGTGTGTGTGCGTGTGTGGTGTGTGTGTGTGGTGTGTGTGTGTGTGTGCGTGTGTGTGTGTGTGCGTGTGTGGTGTGTGTGTGTGGTGTGTGTGTGTGTGTGTGGTGTGTGTGTGTGTGGTGTGTGTGTGTGTGTGTGTGGTGTGTGTGTGTGTGGGGGGGTGTGTGTGTGGGTGTGTGTGTGTGGTGTGTGTGTGTGTGTGTGTGGTGTGTGTGTGTGTGGTATGTGTGTGTGTGGGGCGGGTGTGTGTGTGTGTGTGTGTGTGTGCAGTTATAGAGCTGTCAGGCCCCCCACAGCCCCGTTCTGCCCGGTCCGCTAACTCACAAGGGACCGAAGGCTCCCAGCCACGGGCCTGCTCCCGGGTCAGCGCCGCTGGACGTCTTTCCTGACGTGGGGGCCGGTGTGCGTGGAGGCATTTCTGGAGAAGAAAACCACGGCTCCCAGAGAACCCCGGGCTTTCCTCCTGCTCCTAAACTATCAGCTCCGCCAGAGAGGCATGCCAGGCGTCACCGCTCGCACAGCCGTAAACAGGCCAATTAGGAAACCAATTAAAGCGAGAAAGAGGCCGCCTGCATCCCGGGAGTCCGGCCGGGCGCCTCTTCCCTGTCAGCCATGAAGGGCTTTCATTGCTGCGGCTGAGAGGGACGGCACTGCCTGGGCTGAGCTGCAGTCAGGGGGGTGCAGGGGGGCGGGGGGGGGGGGCTGGCTGGCTTGGAGATGCTTTTCTGTTTGTTTGCTTTTATTTTTCTTCTGGAGATGCTTGGTGAGACCGTCAGGTGCGTGTTGGAGGAGGGGGCCGTTTTGCTTGGCTGATTGAGAGCAAGACAGAAATGACAAAGGTGAGAAGCTGTTCAGTGACGTTTATTCTCTTACTAGAGGCCTGGTGCCTGAAATTCGTGCATGGTGTGTGTGTGTGTGTGTGTGTGTGTGTCCCTCAGCCCAGCCTGCACCCCCTCCAACCTGGGACCCCTCAAGGGATGTCCGATTGCCCATTTAGGCCCAATCCCGGTGGGATCATAGTAATTATCCCATGGTAACAACTCCCCAGGAGTTATTACTTGGCATCATAGTGATTATCAGATCCTACAGACAAATGCCCAGTGGGATCGGGCCTAAACGGGCAGTCAGACATCCATCTCACAATCCAGGACTGCTGGCCCCCAACTGCTTGCCTGCCTGCCTGTTTGATTGCCCCTAACTGCCCTCCCTGCAGGCCCAGTCACCCCTAACTACCCTCCCTTGCAGGCCTGGTCCCTCCCAACTGCCCTCCCATGCTGGCCTGATTGCCCACAACTGCCCTCCCCTACCAGCCATCTTGTGGCCGCCATCTTGTGGCCGCCATCTTGTGTCCACATAGGGGCAGCCATCTTTGACCACATGGCGATGGTGATGGCGGGAATCTTCCCCAAGGCGTCCCTCTGAGTGGCTGGAGGAGCCTCAGGCCCTCAAGGAAGAAGCTGACCTTGGCCTAGGCCACACACCTCTTCATTCGTCTGCCCAAGAGACACTTGATGGTGGCCGACTCTGCAGTAGACACTGCTGGGCCCTGCAGACCTGAGGGGCAAATAGGACAGGGTCCTGCCTACCCTCCCACCCCCCAAATTTCTTTTCTTAAGATGGACGCGTACTTATGCATGTATGCATATGTGTGCATGCATGTATGTGCACATATGTGCATGTGTCTGTGGGAGATAGAATTAATGAATTGAGCATTCCCTGTCCTCTAAGGGGGTCAGGGCCTCTGATAATTATTGAGGCCCCTCAGAACTCCACTAGTGAAGTTGACCTTGTTCCTTGCTGCTCTTATGGTCCTTGACCCCTGGCCCCTAATACTTAAATTTTAAACTTTCTGACTAGGGTTTGAGTCATCTGTAACTTTCGCCATCGTTGGGTTTCATCAGTGAAGTCACTCGGGCAAGTTGCTTCATCCTCTTTAGCCTCCACTCTCTTCTCTGGAAACCACACATGACAGTAGACTAGGTAGCTGGAGACTGGGATGGGTTCATGGATGCACATTACACTCCTCACACTGGAGGAAGACAACGCTATCAATGAAATAACCTCGCCGACACATATCGAACTTGAACCTGTTGAAGCTTCTAGACCTAACCACCAATGATCAGGGCATGCCCGGCTCAGAGGAGCATGCCCAATGACCCGCAGGATGCAATCAGCAAATCGGGACTCTGTGAGACTCTACAAAGCACAGGACCTGGCTTCCTTAACGCAAACCCTCCCCCCAAACTGCAAGTTAGAAAAAAAAGAGACGAAAGGAAAACACAAAGATTAAAAGACATCGAACAACATAGAACAGTCAAAGGTGTGGGCCTCCTTGGGACCCCAGTTCAAACAAACGGGATAACCGTGAACGCTGGTCCGGATAGGTGGTACTGGCGATGCTCATTTTTCAGATGCGACAATGATGCTCCCCTTGTGTTGCTTAAAGGTCTTGTGTTTCAAGGAAACACACACATGTTTCAGATGAAAAGAGACAATGTGCTTTGAAGTCCCTGGGCATGAGGAGGCAGTGGCAGCGGGTTGAGGGGATGGCAGCCAAGGCCAAGTGCAGTGGGTGCTGAAGCTGAGAACAGACCCAGTCTATGTTCTCTCTGCTTTTATTTTCTTTATTTTAAATATATATATATATATATATATATATATATATATATATATATATATATATATATATTACTGATTTTATTTTTACAGAGAGGAAAGGAGAGGGATAGAGAGCTAGAAACACTGATGAGATAAGAGAGAAACATCGATCAGCTGCCTCTTGCACACACCCTACTGGGGATGTGCCCGCAACCAAAGTACATGCCCTTGATCGGAATCGAACCTGGGACCTTTCAGACAGCAGGCTGACACTCTATCCACTGAGCCAAACCGGCTTCGGCTCTCTCTGCTTTTAAATGTGCTCGAACACGTCTATCAATAGAGATTTTAAAAAGCACTGACATCCGGGTGTATCGTGGAATGCTGAGCGCGGTTGGTGACAGGGAGAGAAATCAGGGAGGCCTGGCCGAGGAAGCGGCCTTCCACGGTGAAGGACGAGGAGCCAGCTGGCCGCCTGGGGACACAGGCAAGGAGGCTTGCAGGCAAGTTCAACGTCCCCGAGATCACTCAGCGCCACCCAAGCACTCACCCTGCCAAGCCTCGTCAAACACCAGTCCCCGTTTCCTCAATGACAGGATCCACCACGAGGAGAAGATGTCTAATTAGCAGCTGAGAAGCACCACGCTCCTTTTCCGTAGGGTTCCTTCCCTCCGAATGGAGACGTGCGTGCGAACCTTATGCTTCGGATTAAAATTTCAAGTGTTTTTAAATTTTTGATTAAAATGCTTTTAATTAAAAACACTTAATTGCCTCCTTGTCTCCGCGGCCTGCCGCCATGGGGATCCATCCGTGCACCTGCCGGAGCCGCACAGGCTGCCAGCTCCAACAGCCACATGTCACCGGAGAAAAGGCGAATCCCGTTGTTTTTGTTTGTTTGTTTTTTTATGTTTGTGAAATACCGCACCGAGGCGCCGAGTGTAAAATAGCCCAGCGTGGTCCCAGCTGAATAGTAAGAGGGTGATTTATTCCCAGGGCTCTGCTTCCATTTTTTTCTTTTTTCTGTTTATGATAGCATATCAAAGGAGCTTTTTGATTGAATTACCACCTTGTATTCAGGCCCGGGCCGTGCATGATTACATATGTAAGTATAAATGCGGATGCAAATGAGTTTTCCTAATGAAATGAGAGGCAGTTTATTTTTTCCCCCTCGCATAACGGGTGGTTCCCGGGACCAGATTTATTTTCTCCGAGTGAGAACACGCTCATTTTTCCATTTGTCACCCGTTCTTAGCACGAGCACCCCAGTAATTCAAATAAGCAGATCTGTAAGCTTTCACATGCTAATGTGGATTTTTTCTCTCCCTCCTCCCTCCCTGTTTTTAAACTGAAATCAATTTCCGCGTGATTTATCATCAGAGAATTACCTTCTAGAAAATGCTTAAGTGAATGAAGTAATAACCCTGGGCCTATGGGTTAGGAGAGAGCCGTTTTCAGCGTCTCGGGTCTAAAATCAACGGTGAGATCCAAGGTGGCACGTTCACTGTCTGTCTTCATGACACCGTGGGCTCTAGTCATTGCTGAGTTTTGGAATCTCTGTTCACTCCCAATGAGCTGAGTTACTTCGAAACATTGCCGAATTTTAATTATTTTAAAAAATATATATATTTTATTGATTTTTTACAGAGAGGAAGGGAGAGGGATAGAGAGCTAGAAACATCGATGAGAGAGAAACATTGACCAGCTGCCTCCTGCACACCTCCTAACGGGAATGTGCCCGCAACCAATGCACATGCCCTTGACCAGAATCGAACCTGGGACCCTTCAGTCCGCAGACCGGTGCTCTATCCACTGAGCCAAACTGGTTTTGGCTCCTTGCTGAATTTTATGTCGGGCAACATGAGTGGCTTTGCTTGGCGCTGGCTGCTAGTCTGTTCTCCCCTCACCTGAGCCAGCTTTCCAAGGCTGCACTTACTCTCACTCTTCACACATTGAGGTCTTCTCTGGAGCCTGGGGCTGTCTTTGCGTATGAATAGAGCAGCAGTTCCCTTCTGTTGAAAGCAGGTGGAGGATTTGCTTAGTAAACACTTGCCCCCAGCTTCGGACTGGAGAAAGGAGAGTGTGGAGGTGAAGGCGGGCAAGCCCCGAGGACAGAGTCTGCCCACCAAGCCTTTGAGCTTCGGCATGCGGTGTTGACTTGGACATGCATCGGGCTGGGCCCTGTGAGAGCATGATGTGAGCTTAGGGACCACGGCAGCTTTCTTCCCACAGATCAGATACCTCCTAAGAGAAACCGCAATCCTGCCTGTCTATATTTACACATAAAGGATCTGGCATCATAAAGATACATATTGAACTAATACATAACCCATAGGGTATGTCATCCTCATCCTCAGACATGATAGAGCACTGAGCTGACGGTGCCCAGCCATGATGTGAAGTGTTTCTACAGAACATCACCTCATGTCATCTCCGCCACAACCCTGGATGGTGAGGACCCCTGTGATTCCTGTTGTACAAACTCAAACACCAGAGGCCCCGGGAGGTGAAGTCGTGTGTCCAGGGCCACCCCGCTGAGTGGAGGAAACCCTCAGAGCATTCTTCCTCTCCCAAGTGTTCTACTCCAGCACGATTTCTCCCGGAGCAGAATGCGTCTGCGCCCAGCATCTGCTGAAATCCCCATCACTTCCCATCCCGCAGGAGGAACAAGAGATCGTGTAGCCAGGGGGTGGGTGAGAGGTCAAACTTTTAAAAGCCAGACCGATCTGGGTGAGTTCCGACTTCCGGAGCTGGCACTGAAGCTGCATGGCTTTGCATCAGTTGCTTAAAAAAACAACACAAAAACCAACAACCGCTGCCTGCCTCAGTTTCCCCATCTGCAATACGGAGACGCTATAACGCTAACATGGTTATTGTGGAGAATTCCTGAAGCAATGCAGTGTCCAGCCGGGCAGAACATGTTGGCCCCGGCTGCCCTTGACCCAGGTGGGAGCGGCCTCTGGGAGCTATCGGAATGGGGGCTCAGCATTTGAATTCCTAATTACCCCGCAGCCACCTGCCCGCCAGCCCCGGAGGACTGGCCCGGTGATTGATGTGATCCCACTTAGCCATCTCTTTGAGGTCTCCCGAAGAAAGCTTTTCCCTGGGATCCAGCTGCCGGTGCTCCCGAGCGGAGGAATCTGAAAACATCCCCGCGCCCCTGATACGCTCAGAGGGAGTTGAAAGGGGGGATTATCTTTTAAGACCTGAAAACGTTGATGTTTGCAAATATTTCCTAGCTGCCTCTCCCCGGACTGCAAATGGCCTGTGGAGATAATGGGCATCGGATGACGTCATCCCAGATCACAGCCTTTTAAGTCCCAGAGCTGGAGGGACCACTTAGAGTCATTAGGAAATCCTTAAACAAGTGTTTGCAAAGTGTTGGCTAACCCTGCACATTCATCTTAAAAAAAAAAAAAAAGAAGAAGAAAGAAAGAAAGAAAGAAAGAAAGAAAGAAAGAAAGAAAGAAAAATGAAAGAAAGAACGAACTCTGGCATCCAACTCTGAAAACCTGACCTTGAGCCATTATCTACTCAAGGGCGC
Organism: Pipistrellus hanaki; assembly: GCF_964339955.1. NCBI lineage: Eukaryota > Metazoa > Chordata > Mammalia > Chiroptera > Vespertilionidae > Pipistrellus > Pipistrellus hanaki. Next base: position 4,040,766 of record NC_140517.1, on the reverse strand, counting down.
TTGGTTTCATGGGGTGTGTTGTCACCCCTGACACCGAGGGGATGGCTGTGGGGAGGAAGTGCTCTCAGACCAATTGGGCAAAAGGAGGGGGGGGCGGAGAGAGTGGGTGGGGGGGGTAAGAGGGAACTCACTGCTCCAGCATCAAGGGCCCATGGTCTTCCCTCGCGCTTCCAATTCCAAAATGGCCACCCGCCTCTTTCAAAAGTCTGATAAGATATCTTCCTGTTGAAACCGGCCTGGATCCCGCTACCCATCATGGCCACTCACTCAGAAGAAAAGCTGGCTTTATCAGGAGGGTCCGTTGGTCAAGTTCGAGAGGGGTGGGATGATTGGAAATGCTGTCTTCTGGAGCACAGGTCTGTGCCGAGGTGGGGGAACCGCGGGGAGCTGAGCCCGGGGCTGATGTTAAATCTTCTGTTATCTTGATCAAGATGCGGGGACTTCCAGAAACCAATTTTCTTGCTTTGAAGAACACCAGAGATTGATAGATAGATAGGTAGGTAGGAACACCGAAGATGGATAGATAGGTAGATGGCTGGATGGGTGGATGGGTGGAGAGATAGATGATAGATAGAGAACTCCTGTTTATAAAAGCAATGCGTTTCCCTTGTAGCAAAGTTAGAAAATATAAAAAAGCAAAAGAAAGCAGCAGGAAATGTCCATGATCCTACCACTAAGTAGAAAGCTTGACTTTTAAAAAAAAATATATATATATATTTTATTGATTTCAGAGAGAAAGGGAGAGAAAGAGACAGAACCATCAATGATGAGAGAAAATCATGGATCGGCTGCCTCCTGCATGCCCCTACTGGGGATGGAGCCTGCAAGCCAGGGCATGTGCCCTGACTGGGAATCAAACCATGATCTCCTAGTTTACAGGTCGAAGTTCAACCACTGAGCCACACCTGCCAGTGTGACTGAATTCCCCCCCCCCCCACCTATGCATTTTTAGAGTTGAATTCAGAAATTTTCCTATCGTTATTTCCTAGGCATTTCCCCCAGCTTTTGCTAATGGCTCCATCCTGTCTCACCACAGGGCTCTGCCTTAGTGCATACAGCCATTTCCCCAGCCGTGGGCATTCGGCTTGTTGGCAGCGTGTCTTTATGATAAAGGATGGCAGGCTGAACACTTTCCCACCAGCCTTCCCAGGTCTTCCCCAAGTCCGGCCACGTCCTGAACCAGCAGGTCCAGGCAGCGTCTCCAATCTCTCTTCTAAAATTGGAAATAAGAGCCACACGTTGCCTTGTGACCGTAGCACATTCTCTTTGAAAGCCACTCGGTTTAAAACAAAGGGATCAAATCAGTGAGCCAAGGTCAAAAGTGACCGTCTGCCAACCCGATAGGCCAGGGAGGTGGTCCTTACCTCGTTTAGAGCCATCACTGCCCATCTTCAGCAAAGAGCATGGGTTCTATTCCGTGGTCAACAGACACGTCTGTTATTTAAGTAGCAATGGGCTGAGCCTTCCCAGCAGCCTCTGAGTGTTCTGTGTAGGCCAGTGGAGACTTCAGAGAGCCCTGTGGCCCTCAGGGGTAGACCAGGAGGCCGTGTTTGGGGAAACGCAGGCCGAGTCTATAGACGTTTGCAGGCTGCTGGATGCCCAGTGTCCTGTGTGTGTGGAGGTCCAGGGAAGCCCTGCTGATGGAGGGGCTCTGAAGGCTGAGGGCCTGGACGGTAGTGGCCTCCCTCGTCCCTTCCTTTTCTACCCAAGCGCATGGGCAGAGCTCTTTACAGTCTGGGTCCCCTTGATGCCTATGGTGAGTCTTGGGGAAGCGCTGGAGAGAACAATTGTTGTGCCCAAGTATCATGACCCCCAAAGACTACCAGGGAGCCGAATCCGATGCAATTGCAGAAAGCCTGTAGTATTTATTTCAGACTAGTCCGAGCTTGGTCCCACTTACACCGGCGAGGGAATGGCTGGAGAGAGAAAGAATTTAACAGATCAATGGGTTTTATAGGGATGGTAGTGCCACTACCTTGGCTGACCTGATTGGTTGGGTTAGGGCTAGGGTCCAGTTACACAAAATGGAGTCGGGAGCTGGCCCCGCTCCACCCTGCCTTCTTACAGTGACCAGGGCAGTACCCAGGATCGGAGCACACAGATGGAGGAGGTTCTGTCAGAAGCTCTCTCCCTCTGTCACTCTTTCTAGGGTCTTCTCCCCTCTTACCCCTGCTCCCCCCAACTCTTTGCCCCTCTCCTTCCTCTCTTGCCTGAGTATTAGGCCCTATTGCTTCCTGGCCAGAAGCAGTGAGAGAGACCCAGAAACTCCATCTGGAGCTTGGCTCATCCCGAGGACTGCTGGAACACAGGGGTCCCTCACCGCTCATTCCTTGGGGCAAGTCTTACCATCTTCAAAGAACAGTCATGGGGTTTAATGGAGTTCACAGAGAGCAGAACCCCCTCCGGACATTTTCTTTTCAGATTGAACACTATTTAAATTCCAAGAGAAACAATGCACCCAAAGACTCGGGAAGCAAATCTCCAAACAGATTTAGAACTCAAGGATTCAGGGTTTTTCCTACTCTGTTACTTATGTGTGTATTTTAATAGAGCTCAAATCTCACACGTGGTCAATTCTTGACACTGTGTCCAACACTCGTGTTTATTCTCAAGATCCCGGTAAGAGATCCTGTGCCAATGGAGTTTATGAACTCATGTGTTCTTGAGTGTTCATTGAGCTGGTCGTGTGCCCAGTTCTATGCTGGGTGGCGGGGATGCGAGGATGAGAGCTTGGTTGATAAAATGATATAAATTTGAGGTGTCCCGTTCTAGAATACATTATCTGTGTATCGGATTGTGGGTTTCCCACCCAGGTGCATGATCACGTTTGTAATTCAGGATCCTTTGGGCCATGTCTTGATGGAAGAGGCAAGCGAAGGGCGCTGGGGACCCCGCTTGGCCAGAGTCCGCATGAAAGAGGGCGGGATCTCAGAGGAAGGTGCTTCCGGTGTCTCCTGGAGAGACAGACAGGGGAGAGGAAGTTTTTACTGGAAGACTGGGTGGAGGGGAAGGCTGATGAGGAAGAGGAAGATGATCCAGGGTGAATTCTGGCTGTTTACCTTCCAGCAGCCGTTTACATAAAAGGAGAGCACACAGACCAGCTGACGTGGACGTAGAAGATAAACTCAAGTGAAAGGAACACCACAATGGGTTTCAATGCCTATCGGAGCCCGCCCACTTGCTCGGTGTGCTGGGAGTATAAGATGGGGCCCGGGGCGGGGATCAGTTCTTGTCCTCAAGAATGTACAGTGAGCCGAAACCGGTTTGGCTCAGTGGATAGAGCTTTGACTTGCGGACTGAAAGGTCCCAGGTTCGATTCCGGTCAAGGGCATGTACCTTGGTTGTGGGCACATCCCCAGTGGGGGGTGTGCAAGAGGCAGCTGATTGATGATTCTCTCTCATTGATGTTTCTGACTCTCTATTTCTCTCTCTTCCTCTCTGTAAAAAAACAAAAAACAAAAAAGTACAATGATTTAGAGCCCAGGTGTTGCTGCAAGCCCTCCTGGTGTTAACATGACCAGTTGCATCCTGTGTCTTCACACATGGAATACATGGCATCTCTCCTTATGGGGGGAAGGGGCTGATCTGGATTCATCCCCAAGTTTCTATACGATTTAATGACTTTGGATCATAGATAGGCATTGTCGGTTCGCTCCCAACCCCAAATGATGGCACGTATCTGTTTCATCCCATGTTGAGCTCTGCGATTCTCATTCTTCTGCTGGTGACCACGGGGGTAACCCATTCCCTGTGAGATGTTTCACCAAGGATTCTGGAGTCATTTCAATGAGTTCTTTAAAAGAAACAGTGCATATATATATATTTTTCTTCAGGAAGTAAATGATGGTATTTGGGCCATTATAAATCATGATGGATTTCCATATTCTCTGCCATAAGGAACCTTTTTTTTTCCTCTTAGAAAGGAAAATTAAGGTTGCTGTACCATGGGATCACTTTCATTATCTTTAGCATACAAATGATCTCTTAAAGAGATTTTCTCCCTCTACATATGTACGGCATCGGTGGTATAATTTACATGGCGCCCCTCATATTAACGCTCTGATCCATCATCACGAACAATGCTGGGGCTTTGTGTGAGGGGCTGTCGGACAAATGTTTTAGCGCCAGAGAAGAAAGTGGTTAGCATTTGAATAGGGAATGGTTCGGGGAGGATTAATAGCCTACTTTGATGGATTAGAATGTAGGGAAATTGCTCAATATTAATATGAAAATGTTTGTGAATTGGTTGGAAGGAGCTGTCAATGGGAAAGGATTATGTCTCCACGGCCTTATCAGTTGAGACTTGACTCTTAACAGAGACTTTCGCACAAAAGACTGACGAGGGGTGTGGAAAGGGCTTGGCTCCTAGAGTTGGGACAAAAATCCCCCATGGAAATATGGGTGTTCCTTCATCATACTGGGTACCCTTTCATAACATGGTGTATATATACCTCTAGTATATGTGTGTGTGTGTGTGTGTGTGTGTGTGTGTGTATGTGTGGTGTGTGTGTGCGCGCGCGCGTGCGTGTGCATATATATGTATATATATGCACACACATGTATATGTATATATATATGTATGCACATGCACACACACACACACATCCTCCACAGGTGAGATGCCCTATAGTAATGATGTTCCTTGATGCTGGCCTGTTACCCAGTGGCTTTGGTCTTGTGATTCAGGTCACAGATGCCACCCTTGGCACAGCTATGTACTCCGCCCACAAAATAAACATCCGCTGCGTCAATGTGCAAATCTACAGAGGTTTTTAGGGGTGGGGGGGAATGTTCCAGAACCTCCCAAGACCTCCCCCACCAGGCCCCAGATTAAAGCCGCATTTCCACACCAATCCGTGGGCTCTCCAAGAATGCTGGTGCAGCTCAGAGGAGCATCTTCTCCCTGAAAAAAAAAAAAAAGAAAGAAAGGAAGAAAGAAAGAAAGAAAGAAAGAGAAAAAGAAAGAAAGGAAGGAAGGAAGGAAGGAAGAAAGGAAGGAAGGAAGGAAGGAAGAAAGAGAGAAAGAGAGAGGGAAAGAGAGAGAGAAAGAAAGAAAGAAAGAAAGAAAGAAAGAAAGAAGGAAGGAAGGAAGGAAGGAAGGAAGGAAGGAAGGAAGGAAGGAAGAAGGAAAGAAAGAAAGAAGAAAGAAAGAAAGAAAGAAGGAAAGAAAGAAAGAAGGAAAGAAAGAAAGAAGGAAAGAAGGAAAGAAAGAAAGAAAGAAAGAAAGAAAGAAAGAAAGAAAGAAAGAAAGAAAGAAAGAAAGAAAAAAAAAGGGAGAAAGAAACGCCTCTTGGACCTCCTGGGATGTGACTTGTTAACACGGGCAGCTGCAGAGACCAGCGAGGGGGCTCCTGGTGGAGCGAGCCACGTCCCCCCGCCCGGCGATCACCCAGGACGCTGACAGTTGGAAGACCGGCCCATGCGGCCCTGTGCCCCGCGTGCCCCTGGGACTGGCAGCTTCATTGTTGCTGTTGTCAGTGTTTGCGGAGGGATGACCCTGCGCGCCAGCCAGGCCTTCCCCAGGTAGAGCTGCTCACTGTAGCCTGTTAATTCCCCGCAAAGACGGGGTCCTGACAGGGGGCTGGCGGGGCTTAGCCTGCAGCCGTACTTCCGCTGTCATCCTCCTGGTTGGTGGCTGCTGTGGAGGGTGGCCTTCGTCCTCGCTGTTTCCATCTGGGCCCACATTCCCCCTCGTTTCTCCTCGGAATAAAACCTTCCCAGGCCCAAAGAATTGAGTAATTGAATAATTCCAGTTCCCTATCCACTTCGCCCGATCTCACCCTCTGGAAGTGACTGCCATTTCTGTTGGATCTCTGGGCACGTATGCCTTTGTTTCAAAAGCACATGTTTGTGTAACCTGTTCGCAGTTTTTTCTGATGGTCTGGGGCTCCACAGCAGCCCACAGGCTGAGACCTGTTAGCAGGGTCGTGACCCACAGGCTGAGAACCAACCGCTGCTGTAGAGCCTAAGACCATCGGAAAACACAGATATTTACATTAACGATTCATTAACAGTAGCTAAATCACAGTTATGAAGTAGCCACGAAAATAATTTTATGGTTGGGGGGGTCACCATCACATGAGGAGCTGTACTAACAGGTCGCGGCATCAGGAAGGTGGAGAACCACTGAGCCGGTAGCTTCTGACAGTGGGTTCATGAGATTGAAGACGCCTGTTCCCCTCTCTCACCAACCAAGGTCAGGGCCCCTTTCAAACACCATAGAAATCCCTTGGCGTTTTAGCTGCCTGCTTGCTCCGTGGGGACCAACCTGTGCTTGGAGCCATTGACTCTTCCGGGCTCTCAGGAGACACCTTTGCCATCCAGGCCTCCCTGGCCACTCAGGATTCACAGCAACCTGCATGGCACAGCCCGGCCCGGTCCGGCAAGGACTGCCGGAACCATATCTCACCGGGGGAGGCAGGTGGACACCATAGGTCCTGTGTCTGAGGACTTGGGCTCACTATGCAGAAAGGGGTCCCGGTCAGAGGGATCTGAACCCCGGTGAGGGCCAGAGAGCCAGGAGCCCAGCAAAGCATGTGCTCATGACGCCAGAGAAGAGGGCACTCCATAACACGTTCAGTTTTGATGAGCTGGGCCGGAGTTTTGCATTAAGACATTCTTTCAATGCGCGACCAGAGTTTGGGGCCTGTGTAAAACACGTGTTGTGTGCGTTTTATATTTTATGTTTCTGTAAGTTTCTGGACTCTGATGATAGGTATTCTTTCCATGGTTTAGGACCTCGAGGGGGTGTTAATGTGGTTTGTTTCAAGTTAAGAGATTTGCTTTCGGACAGTGGTTAAAAAAAAAAAAATCCTCAAAGAATGTTGTGTTGGCAGAACAGTTTCTCGATTGGAAAGGAAGGAAAGGGTTTCATGTCCACATCACCACGGGAGGCTGGTCAAACGATCCTCTCCCGGCCTCTGACATTTCCTCCGATCCTCATCCCCCTTCCCCCACCGCACAGGGAGCCTGGGTTACTGATGGCGGCAGGTGGGGACATAAAAATGGAAGCAGCAGGATTCCACGGGCCTTTGTCAGAGCATATGAAACAGTTTTTTTTTTTTTTTTTGGTTTGCAGGCAGAGGAGACAGCAAGTGCAAAGGTCCTGGGGCCCTTTCGGGGCTGCCATTTTCCCAGTGTTCTTCTCTCTCAGGTAGCAGCTAGCTCATCTTCGAAAGGAATCCCTGGTGCGGTATTCTGGACTCCCATAGTCTAAAGAGAGCTTGAAATGCGTGTTCTGGAGACTGTGCCTGACTCCAAAGAGGGAAGAGCAGGTAGGGGGGATTTCTGACCTTCCTCTCTGTAAAAAATCAATAGAATATATTAAAAAAAAAAAAAAAAACATATGGTGATCCAGCACGTGCTGCATAGTTCAAGGTCACCTTGGGTTTTCCTCTGGACTGCATGCTTTCCTTCTCATTTCAGTATTTGACAAGACTCCTCTGCATGGGTGCACAGCACCCAGCACCCCCCAGACACCAGGGTCTGAGCTAGACACACAGAGACGGAGAAATCTGGTACAATGCCGGAGACACCGCGTGGACGCCGCATGGTTTTTCCATGAAGTAACGTGTATTTAGATTCACCTGTGAGTGGCCTCAAAGGCAGGTTTCCGTCTTCATGCGTTCCCGGGTCCCCGTGGCAGCCGGAGGGAGCTTTGGTCAGGGCTGTTGGTTGCAGTGCTCATTGGACGGGACAGTGGTGCTGGGACTGCAGGAGTCTGAACAGGTTCTAAGTTTAAGATGACGTGCCCGGGAGGCGATCACTACAGTGGTTAGTGTTACAGGTAGGATGATCGACTGTCCCGGTTTGGCCAGGACACGGCCGTCCCAGGGCTAAAATGGGAATGTTGCAGGCTCGGGCACCAGACAGCCTGGGTTTGAATCCCGGTCCCACCCCTTGCCAAGCGTGTGACTCAGCTTTCTATTTGCGACATGTCAATAACAGCCCGTTTACTACGGGGCTTTGGACACAAGTAGGCTAACGTGTCTAAAGCACTCGGGCCCGCCTTGGGTCACGGGGCAAGCCCAGCAGGCTGTTCTAAGAGTGGCTGCCCACTGTGTCTCCTGCCTGAGGGCAGGCGAGGCGGCTGGGAGCACTCCCGGCCAGCGTCCACACACCCTTTAAACCGGCGGCCGTGGTAAACCTGAGGCCGGGGAGCGTTGGCTGCAGGAGCAGTGAGGTCTTGAGACAGAACGGCCTTTGCAGACATGGGCAAGTCACACGTGCAACTGGGAGTGCTTTTCTGTCGTTACAATACGTTGTCCTGTGACGGGGCTGAAGAGGTTTGGCGTGTGGGGAAATGGATCTTGAGATAAACAATATGATTGCATTTATTTTAGATGGCTATTGAACTACGTGGCTCTCTCCCTACACACACACACACACACACACACACACACCGCCCCAAACCACAATGCCAGTGTTGTTGTACCTTGAAGATTTCCCAAAATTACTCAAGGAGGGGGAAAAAAAGAAAGAAGCGAGGCAAAATAAGCCCCTTCCACAGAAATAAATTCCATTGAAAAGTCCCCCGTACTCAGGGCTCTTGGATTCTCTCTCCTCCCCCTTTCCCCCAACACCACCACCACTAGGGATGTCCCTCATCCCTCGTTCATGGATAAGCGGCAGTGGGTGTGTAAATATTTTGCCATCGCCAGGCCCTGATTTCTTCATCTCAGCGCCCTGAAGTCTCCAGTCCACCTGGGAAGGAACACGGAGGCCTGATCGTCTTACATGGAAACCAGGGCATGTGCCGGGAGCCAAGCCACGACGGAGCCGTCGGGGCCGGGAGAGCGAGGGCGGGCGGCCAGCTCCCGGCGCGGAGCAAGGCTCCCGGCCAGCACACCCCTTCGCTGCTGCTCGCCGGCCTTGCTTCTCACTGGGCTTTCTTCCCTTTGGCCACGGGCGCTCAGGTCATCGGGATGAAGGGCGAAGTGGCCAGCCGTCTGGGGGTGTGATCTGTGCCGTCCAGTCGGTGGGTGTCGGGGCGTCTGTGTGGCTGGGTGGTGACCTGGTTACACAGATCCGAATCCTTTCACTCACTCTTCGGACTCTGAGATACCCTCGGGCGAGTTCTATGCTTAGGATTGCAAGGGGGCTGTTTTCTGTTTTCCTCCTGCTTTTTAGGAGAAAGGAGCAAAGCCCCTCAAACACTTGAGTTTATTGTAAAAAAAAAAAATAAACAAGAAATGACCCGGGGTCCGTCAGCATCACCTAGGCTGCTATTTCCAAGTGCCAGGGAAAGGTGGTGGGTGGGCATGAAGTCACACACACCCTGCCTGGCACCAATCACCCCTCGCCTATTCCTCCTAATCCTCCACGGACCCGGTCTCCCCACCTCGGCCTGCACCTGGGAGAAGGCCTCAGTCAGGTGCCAGCATGTCTCTGAGCTCCTCTCCGACAGCCGCTAACCTGCCTCGTTAGCCAAGGCCGGGGGCCTGAGGCTCCGTCTTCCGTGGCAGCAGAATCTCTCTTGAGCTGATAACATGGCTTCGCTTGCTTTTTATGAACCTTCCCAGTTTGCTTGCTTTTTTCCATGCGTTGCTCTGCACAGAGTTTTTCTGTAAAATATAAGTGTGCCCCTTTAAAGATAGCTACCGAGTTTCCCTGAAAATAAGACATCCTCCGAAAATAAGACCTAGTGCATGGAAATATAAGACATCCCCTGAAAATATGACCTAGCGCAACTTTGGGAGAAAAAATTAATATAAGACACTGTCTTATTTTCGGGGAAACAGGGTATCAAGTACTTGTAGCGAGGTAAATCAAATATTAATAGGTAAAAAAAAAAAAATCATGGAAGTGCTACAGGAACACCCCAATTTTAGCAGTCACCAGGCCCTCCACTGCAAAGGGACAGTGTAATTCTTTCATCCACCCGAAGGAAAATGCTGAGCGACCGGAAGTCCCGATACCTGTTTTACATCTGGGGGTTCCCAGCTTCCCTCTCCGGCCCCCCCTCAGCCCCCACTTCCTAGAGCTGTTCGGCCGTGTTGACATTGAGAAAGGAGCGTTTGGCGCGTGCACCGGCGGCGATCTGAATATTTGAAGAGAAAGCACGCTGCCAGTGTCCATTTTCCTCACCGCGTCCTTTTCCGCCGCTGCTTCCTCTTAAAGGAAAAATCCTGACTTACGAAAACCTGATCTGTGTGCAACGAACTGGCCCCAGCTCTCACTTCCTGTGCTGCCCCAGACAGGAGGACGAGGGCAGGCCCGAGGGCCAGGACCGTGGTCAGCAAACTGCGGCTCGAGAGCCACATGCGGCTCTTTGGGCCCTGGAGGGTGGCTCTTCCACAAAACACCACGGCCTGGGCGAGTCTGTTTGGAAGAAGTGGCGTTAAAAGAAGTTTAAGTTTAAAAAACGTGGCTCTCGGAAGACATTTCAATCGTTGTCCAGTTGATATTGGGCTCTGGGGACGAGTGAGTTTGCCGACCGTGGGCCTAGGAGATTCCAGGGTGGAGGAGCCACGAGAGGGCCAGGCCACGGGCCTCCTCTGCGGGGGCAGTCCACACTCTCCTCCCCTCGATGCTGCCGGACGGGCTCATGGGCTCTCTCCCCGGTGACTGCAGCCGGTGGCTGGGTTCTACAGGAGAGCAGCCCTGGGAGGCCTCGGACAGCGTGCACTTTGGTGGCCACGGGGGGGGCATGGGGACTGGGGGCATCCTGGCAGGGGGGCAGAAAGCCACTGAGGGCCGGGCTGGGAGAAAGGAGCGCCCAGCTTCCCTCTGCCCGGTGGCTTCTGGTCTCCCTCCCTCCCTCCCTCCCTCCCTCCCTCCCTCCCTCTGTCCACTCAGGGGCTGTCTGCACTCCACGCAGGATCAACCCCCTCACCAATGACTTGGAAGGAAGCCGACCCTATTCCTGAAGGTTTGGCGGCAGAACTAGTCATGGTTGAGAGGGGGGAGGGGAGAAAAGGTGCACGAACCCTCCCCCCCCCCGCCCCCCTATTTTCAAAGGCCTCTTGGGTTGGGGTCTGCTGCTTTTTACAAACAAAACAAAACACAAAACCAGAATTCTTAGGGCGTCTCCTTAGCCCCTCAATAAACGCGACCTTGAAGGCACAAAACTTCAGGCTGCAGCCCAGAGGGACCCTCCTGAGGCCCACCCCACCCCCAAGCCCCCCAGCCCCTTTGCAAAGGGCAGAAAGGGCAGAGAGGCAGGCAAGGAGATTGCTGGCAGGTGTTCAGTCCCCGTGGCTGTGTGCGCCGTCCTGTAAGGCCGTGATTAACCCGGGGCCGCTTCGGTTTTGCTAACGTCCATCCCTAATGGGCGCACTGACGTTTTTATTCAAGCCTCTGCTGGGCCGTCCAGAACAGCCTCCCTGGACCTCGGAAACCGCCGCTCAATGGCCAGCGAGCAGCTGTCCCCGCTCCTCCGTCCACGGCCTCCTTCCCGGCCGGCCGACCCCGCTCTGGAGCTCGGAGCCCGGGGAAAAGCACGGGCCAGCCACAGCGGTGCGTCAGGTGGATGGACTGAATGGCCCCCTTGTTCCCGGCGGGCCGCGTCCAAGCTGGCCTTGGGGCCAGGCCGGCCCTGGGCATCTAAATATAGCCTCGGCGTTGGCCCCGGGCCTTCCCTGTCTTGTTTTCCATTCTTCCCAGCTCGGAGGCAGATACGGCTGCTTTTTTTTTTTTTTTTTTTTTTTAACCCAGATTTGCACGTTCCTTGGGTCAGACTGTACCCTGGAAATGGAAGTTCATGCACAATTAATCTGATTTTCTGGTTAATTGCAAGCCAACCAGAAACCTGCTCTGAAAAGTCCCCCTCGTCCCCCCAGGGGCCGCTGGGACTGGGCGCAGACACTTTGTCACAAGCACAACCTCGGGACGGAAAGAGCAACAGGCATCCGTGTGCACAGGATCCCACGGGGCCAGAGGTGGCATCCGCGGACGCGGCCCGGTTACCTGGACTTCCGTTGTCTGCGCCGCCCACTCCCGTCTCGAAACGGTTTTGTACCTGGGTGTTTGCTTCTCGTGTTACCTGCCAGCGGTTTTTTTTGTTTTGTTTTGTTTCCTTGTTGACAGGGGCGCCAGCAGGCCTTCAGGGTCCCACGTGGGCCCTTGCCCTGCAGACCCGGAGACCCCAGAGCCTGGGTGTGACGGGTGACAGTGGGAGCCTTGCTTTCCTGTCCTCTCTCCTCTCCCAGGGTGGGCTGAGCGCAGCGGTTCTAACCCTAACCGGTTTGGCTTCGGTGGACAGAGCACTGGCCTGCGGGTCAGAGGGTCCCGGGTTCGATTCCGGTCAAGGGTGGGTACCTTGGTTGCAGGCTCCTCCCGGTCCAGGCCCAGGTGAGGTGTGTGTGCAGGAGGCAACTAATCAATGTGTTTCTCTCTCACGGATGTTTCTCTCTGTCTTTCCCTCTCTCTAAAAAATCAATGGAAACATATCCTCAGGTGAGAATGAACAACAACAACACAGTTCCAGGTTTTGGAGCCCAGAGAGATGAGGCCCTGTTTCTCCATCTTGGGTTTCAGTGCCGCGTAAGGACAGCCCTTCCCAAGTGTTGGCAGAACTGAGGCCGAAAGAAACAAGAAAGGGAAGAACAACCACTCACTGAAAATGACTCATCTACTTTTTTTTTTTTTCTGATGATAAAATTCGAATACCTTCCAACGACACAGAGAAGCAAAAGACAGACAGTGAAAAGGTCTGCTCACGTCTTGTAGAAATAGTGCTTCACACGGAAAACAAAAAAATCAGCGTCAGGCCCCCGGCCGTGGGGAGGGGGCGTGGCCCTGGCCTGGCCGTGGCTCCAGGCCCGGCTCCTGGCTCCTCCATCCAGGCCTCGCCCTCCCACCTGCTCCCCTGCCTTCCCAGCCTCCCCGAACCCCTGCCAGCTGCCCGCTCCCCTGGAAGGCCCGGGCGGGAGCGGTGCTATTCGGGGACAGTAGATCACGACAGCCCGACGCTCCTCCGGGCCCCGGCGTGCTATCTTTGGATCGAGTGGACACTGGAAACCTGCTCCTTCCCGCCGTGTTTATCCAGCCCACGGGAAGGCGTTACACGGCGGACGGGTGGCCGGCCGTGGGCCCGCGTCCCGGCCCTGCCCCGATGCGGCCTTGGATGCTTCTCACAGCGGGCTCCGCGAACCCACCCCCACATACACTCCGCCCCCCACCCCCGGCAGCTGGCGTGGGCCCTCGACAGGTGCCCATTTGCCTTCCTCTTTCGGGCCCAGCTCTGGGGATTTTGCAACTGCCTCTGCTCTCCCGTTGACACTGAACTGCTGTTCTCACTGCCTCCTGTGGAGAGCCCCGGGTGTCAGGTTCGTTTTAGAGACGAAACATCTGGGAAAGGGTCGGGACTTTTTTTAAAACGCCATGGGAGCTGAAACCGGTTTGGCTCAGTAGATAGAGCGTCAGCCCGCGAACTGAAAGGTCCCGGGTTCAATTCCGGTCAAGGGCATGTACCTTGGTTGCGGGCACATCCCCAGTGGGAGGGGGTGCAAGAGGCAGCTGATCAATGATTCTCTCTCATTGATGTTTCTAACTCTCTATCCCTCTCTCTTCCTCTCTGTAAAAAATCAATAGAATATATATTTTTAAAAAATATCCTCGGGTAAGGATTAACAAAAAAATTTTAAAGTTTTTAAAAAAAATAAATAATAAATAAATAAAACGCCGTGGGATGCGGGACACGGGACAAATTGTTAAAAATCGGGACTCTCCCGCCAAAAGCGGGACGTCTGGTCACCTTAGCCTTATGCTTCTGCGCTCCCCGGTCACCCGGAGGCTGCTGGGAGCTCGCCGCAGCGCCCCTTTGTTCGGCCACCAGGATCATTCGGACTCCGGAAAAGCACGCACGCCCTGACCGAAGGCCGGGAAGGGACTTGGCTTCCCCATCCGCCCATCTGAACAGACCGAGTTAGACAAACATACCCAGCATGGCTGCTTAGCATTCACAGCTGTCCACCTCAAGTATTCGGTGTGAGGGAAAGAATGCATGAAACAGCGGGATCACAGCGTAGCTGCCTGCCCATGGGAGGGCTCCGGGCGTCTGGGGCCCGCTGGCATTGTCTGCGGGGCTCACGGAGGCTCCTTTGCATTCCAGGACAAAGGTTCCCCCCCATCGGACACCCTCTCTCTCCATCCTCCCTCCCCCCCTTCTCCTCCTCGGAGAGCCGCCTGGCCGTGGGCAGTGAAGACCCTCGGCCTCCGGCCTCCGGTCTCCCATCAGACACCTCCGGGAAGGAGCACAGATCTGTTATTTTATTTTATTTTATTTTTTTAAAGGTTGGTGGTTTGTGTTTTTTATTTATTTATTTTTAATATATTTTATTGATTTTGCACAGAGAGTAAGGGAGAGAGATAGAGAGTTAGAAACATCGATGAGAGAGAGTCATCGATCAGCTGCCTCTTGCACACCCCTGCTGGGGATATGCCCGCAACCAAGGTACATGCCCTTGACCGGAATGGAACCCGGGACCCTTCAGTCCCCAAGCCGAGGCTCTATCCATTGAACCAAACCGGTCTCTGCAGGGATCTGTTATTTTAACCCGGCGTGGGCACGGAGCAGTGTTTTCACGGCGGAGGAAGCGGGGGAGGCCGAGAGAATGGGGTCCTTTCTTGGCAGGACAGACTCCAAGGGGGCGGGTTGAACGGGAGGCCGGGGTTTGTGAACCGAGTTGTTAGAGGGAGTGCAGCCTGGGGCCTGGGAGCTCGGCCCGGGTTCCTCCACTGTCAGCCGGCAGCACTCTGCCCCGGAGGCCTAATGCGGGGGGAGTGGGAGTGGGACTGTGGACGACCCTGTTAGCCTACTTCCCCAGCACCGGACAGGCCACCCCCTGCCCCTACACCAGGGGTTCTCCACCTTCCTAATGCCGAGGCCCTTTCACACCGCTCCTCGTGTGGTGGTGACCCCCAGCCATAACATTATCTTCCTTGCTCTACTTCCTAACTGTGATGTCGCCACTGTTATAAACCGTAATGTAAATATCTGTGTTTTTGATCATCTTGGGCGACGCTGCTAGGGGTCCCACAGGTTGAGAACCGCTGCTGTAGAGCCTAAGACCATCGGAAAACACAGATATTTACATTACGATTCATGAACAGTAGCAACATTACAGTTATGAAGTGGCAGCAAAAATAGTTTTATGGTTGGGGGTCACCACCACATGAGGAGCTGTGTTAAAGGGTCGAGGCATTAGAGAGGTCGAGAACCGCCGAAACCGGTGTGGCTCAGTGGATAGAGCGTCGGCCTGCGGACTGAAAGGTCCCAGGTTCGATTCCGGTCAAGGGCATGTACCTTGGTTGCGGGCACATCCCCAGTAGGAGGTGTGCAGGAGGCAGCTGATCGATGTTTCTCTCTCATCGATGTTTCTAGCTCTCTATCCCTCTCCCTTTCTCTCTGTGAAAAATCAATAAAATATATTAAAAAAATAAAAATATAAAAACACACTGAGACCAAGGCCGGCCCCGGCACCGTGTCTGACGTGGGACTCCGGGGTAGAAGTCGTGTTTCAGTGTCAAAGGCCGGGGCGGCCTCAAAATTCGGGACCCGGGGTCTCCCATCGCCGGCCACTTTCTAAGGGGGGACGCCGGAAGTGCCTCCGTTCCTCACCCTGCCCTTGAGCCCGGAAACCTGTGGGCTCGGGATGTGGGGTCGCCCACTGGGCCGCTGTTCCACCCTTTGCCCGAGTGACAAAGATCCTGAGAACTGGGACCAGCACCCTGAGCTACCTGGCCGTGTAGGGGGGAGGGAGGGAAAGAGAGGGGGAGGAAGCCTGGGCCCTCTGTCACCTTTCCTGTCCCTCCCCCCCACAGTGTCCCCAGAAGAAGGGGTACCAGCTGCCTTTCCCGCAGAGATGGGGGGCCGCCTGGGGAGGATGACTTAGCTGAGGCCTGGCGCCCGGAGGACACTGATTTCTGGGGCCGTGGCAGGAGGCACCGGGAGTCTGGGGGTGGCGGCTGCCCAGCCTGCTCCCCAGAGCGGCCCCATGCTGTCACCCGGGGCCTTGACCCCGGCCCTTTAAATCAGGGCTCCCCCTGCCATCGTGTCTAAGGGCCTCACTCCAGGCCCGGCGGGCAAGGGGAACCATTTTTCTTTTCTAAGCACCAAAGCGGCCTCCTGTGTAAGCGGCGGAGAGAGGACAGTGAGTCTCCCAGACAGAGCATGTGCGTCTCCCGGGCCTGCTCTCCCCGCCCCTGGCCTGCAGAGCTGGGTCTCCGGGCGGGCCAGGTCAGGACGGCGTGTGGGAGCCTGAGAATGACCCCACATGTCCCCCTTCTTTGGGGAGAGCGTGCTTGGGGGGGACGAGGGGAGCGAGGAGGCTCCCAGTGGCATCTTCAGGACTCGGCCTGCACTCGCCTCTGACTGCTGTGGGCGACCCCAGCCGGCGGGGCAGTGTCAGACTGGCCTGTGCCACACGGTCGTATACCTGCGTCCCAATGAGAGGGCAGGCGAGGTCATGGGGCGCAGGAGCCTTGTGAAGGCTGCAGCGCTGGACAGACGGCGTCTGTTTTCACCCTCGGCCGACAGCACAGGCCCTCTCCTGCCACAGGGACTGGGAGCTTTTTTTTTTTTTTTTTTTTGGGTCTGAGTTTGTTCATTTGTTAATATATATTGTATTTGTTGAGTGCCTGTCATTGACCAGGCGCTTTAAAAACCTAAATCAGCCGAAACCAGTTTGGCTCAGTGGTAGAGCGTTGGTCTGCGGACTGAAGGGTCCCGGGTTCGATTCCGGTCAAGGGCATGTACGTTGGTTGCGGGCACATCCCCGGTGGCGGGTGTGCAGGAGGCGGCTGGTCGATGTTTCTCTCTCATCGACGTTTCTGGCTCTCTATCTCTCTCCCTTCCTTTCTGTAAAAAAAAATTAAAAAAATAAATAAATAAATAAAATATATATTTTTAAAAATAAATAAGTAAATAAATAAATAAAATAAAAGCCTAAGTCAGCGCTCGCCACTCCCCTCGTCCCATGCAGAGCGGCCTTCAGCACAGCCTTCTCATGGTCAGCCTGGTGGCCCGGGGCCTGGGCCCGGGACCTGGGCCCACAGCCGCTCCGTCTTCGCTTCCCTCTGCTGACCCCGATCCCAGCTGCCCCGGCCGGTGCCCTCCTGGCTGCGCCTCAGCACGTCCGCTTCCTTCTGGCCTGAGAGCCGCTGGCGGTGCGTTCACCTGCCTCACCTGCCGGGGACACTCACCTGCTTCGTCTGCTCAGCTGTCGCCTCCTCACGGGGTCACGCATGGCCACGCTCTCCATGCCTCCCTGGCCCGGCCGCCCTGCCGCCTGCCTTGCTCTCAGGTGCTTCGTTGCTCTCATCATAGGGTGAAATGGCTGGAGAACGTGTGAGTGTGTGTGAGTGTGTGAATGTGTGTGTGTGTGTATGTGTGATGAGTGTCAGTGTGTGTGTGAGTGTGTGTGTGTGTTTATATGTGTGAGTGTGTGTGTTTCTATCTATGTGTGACTGTGTGTGTGTGTCTGAGTGTGAGAGTGTGTGTGAGTGTGTTTGAGTGTGAGTGTGTGTATGTGTGAGAGTGTGTGTGTGTGTGTGTGTGACTGTGTGAGTGTGTGTATGAGTGTGTGAATGTGTGTGTGTGTGTGTGAGTGTGAGAGTGTGTGTGTGTGTGAATGTGTGTGTGAGTGTGTGTGTGTGTGTGCGCACGGGCCTGTGTGTGTGTTTGTGTTTGTGTATGTGACTGTGTGTGTGTGACTGTGTGAGTATGTGTGTGTGTGTGTGAGTATGAGTGTGTGAATGTGTGTGAGAGAGTGTCTGTGTGAGTGTGTGTGTGAGTGAGTGTGTGTGTGAGTATGAATGTGTGAATGTGTGTGAGTGTGTGTATGAGTGTGTGAATGTGTGTGTGAGAGAGTGTGTGTGTGAGTGAGTGTGAGTGTCGCTTGTTTTCCCTACCAAACACCTGCTCTCTCTGAGTGTATCTTGCGCAGGGCTGTATGCCAGGGCACCCAGCACAGGAGGTGGCCCACAGGTGTGTGTGGGATGAATGCTAGCCACCAGGGTGCCAAGAGGAAAAGAAACCAAGGGGCTGAGAGTGCTGCCCGCCATCCGTGGGCGTTGGGTTTAGAAGGGAAGCAAGGGTAACGGGCAACTCGATGTTTTCTTTGTGGCTTCGTGTGAAAGACGCTGGCACTCCAGTCTTTCTCTCAGATACGATGGCTCAGCGGAGACTGAGCCTCTGGCGCCCAAGGCGGCCCTGGGTCAGGAGTTGGGGCGTGAGAAAAAGAGGGACCCAGCTCAGAGACTTCAGGGTGAACCCACACTGGGTGCCTCCCTGCCCCCCTCCCCCCAGTCCCTCTCCATGGCTAGACTGGCATTACCCACCCTCTCTTCCTCCTCCCTCTGAGTGGGACCAATGAGAGCTGCCCAGGCCTCCTCTCTGCCTCATTGATTGGTCGTAGCATGAGCCCCTCACCCACGATGAGCCAATTGTACTCTTGCAACCCTAATCCAAGGGTGGCCCACAGCCATTAGCCTGGCCAGCCATGGCCTTATCCTAGGGATTTCCCAACCGACATGGGAGAGAGAGAAAAGGTTTTCCTCTCCAGTCAAAGCGGTGAGGATGGGAGGCCAGGAAGAGCCATTAGCGAGAAAGTTCTACCTTCATGGCACCAGCCCCAGGAAGAAAGATGCGGGGGATGAGAGATGGAGAGGGAGAGAGAGCGAGACCTCACGGCCTGGTTTCATTTTCCTAAAGATGCGTGCCACACGATCCCCGCTTTCTGCCTAAACTGGCTCAAGCTGGTTTGTTTATTTACTTTTTTTAATCGACCACAAGTGCCCCGATGATATTTTTATTTAAACCAGCTACTTCATTATTATAATACAAGCACACACGTTTAGTTTTTAAAAATGCAAACCCTCCTGGAGATACCAGCATGACAATTGGTCTTCCTCCCTGTCCCTCCTCCCCCTCTCCCCCCCCCCCCCCCCCCCCCCCCGCAAACTGCCTCCCCCGCCCTCCCCATGCTCCTGCCCCAGAGGTAACCGGCCACCACTTGTTAAACTGATTACCCTTCAGACTGTCATTCGACCAACTTCTGGCAAGCATTCGGAAAAGCAGCAGAAAATCCTTTGATTTATCTGATTGTAATATATATGACTCCTGGAGATTTCCAAACAATGGGTCATTCAGCCATTCATTCAGTCGGCTTTGTCCGCATTAGTAAATGTTTTGACGTGAGCCATTTATTTCGGAGATGAATGATTCATCGGGGTATTTCTCAGCAGCATAAAATAATAGCCTGGGCGAGGGCAGGGCCGGCTTCTTGGCAGCGGCCGGGCCATTCCTTCTCACATTCCTCACGCCGGGAGCATTGTGCTCCGCGCGGAGCGTGGGCGCCCTGTGTGCGTGGCGTGGGCGAGGGATCCGGCGAGAGGAAGCTGGGACCGCAGGGGCGAGGAGGAGGCTTTGTGGGGCGCTTCCCATGCACCCCGGCCTTGAGGGGTCCCCGGTACCCTGAGCGGCTCCACTTCCAGCCCCTTCTCCTTCTCCTGCTCCTTCTCCTGCTCCTCTTTTCATGATGTGGCAGCTGCACACCTCCCCACCCGATGCATCTCGCTTGCGTTAACCCGCGTTGGTTTCCGTTGCTTGCAACTCAAGAGCCCCGAGAGAGGAACTGGGGTATCCACATGTGGGTAAGTGGCCCTGGCCGGTGTGGCACAGTGGATAGAGCATTGGCCTGGGGACTTGAAGGGTCCTGGGTTCCATTCCGGCCAAGGGCACAGGCCCAGGTGCCTGCGGGCTTGCTCGCCAGTGTGGGAGGGGAGGGGGCGTGCAGGTGGCAGCCAACCTATGATTCTCTCTCATCATTGATGTTTCTCTCTCTCTCTCCCTCTCCCTTCCTCTCTGACATCAGTAAAAAATAGATTTCATACAAAATAAAAGTAGGGTAAGTGTCCTGGGCAGGAGAATCTGACGTTCTCACCCCATCACAAATGAGGAAAAGCAGGGCACCAGCCCCATGACGCGCTTTGCTCTGGGCCGCGGGGCTAAGGAGCGGCCGCACAGGAATGCACTCTGGTCCGTCCAGGCACAGCAGCGGGCCCCTCCCCCGCCCCGCAGCCCGGTGCCAAGATGCCGGCAAGCGAGCTCCTCATTTCCACACACCGGAGAGCGTGCCCGGGCTTGCCCGGGTCTCACCCAGAAGCCGGTCTGCGTCTGTCCTGAGGAGGAGGGCCCTTTCCAGAAGCCTGCGCCTTTTGTCCTCGGAGAATGTTCCAGATCCTGGCTGGTGCCATGGCATGCCCTAGACCCATGGTCGGCAAACTGCGGCTCGCGAGCCACACGCAGCTCTTTGGCCCCTGGAGGGTGGCTCTTCCACAAAACACCACGCTGCCTCCGACGGGTAGAAGACAGTCCTGAGAAAGTCCTAGGAGAGAGCCTCAAGCGTCCCTCTCCTGTGGGTGTTTCCTGTCCCCAAATGTTCCCCTTGGCCCCATCCGCCACAGATCTACTACATGGCAAACACTGATCCACCATTTGCATGTTTTCGTCACAGTTCTTTACCGGACACAATATTGCAAAGGGGGTCAGGAGCACAGGCACCGGAGCCAGGTTTCGTGGCCTTGAACCCCAGCTCTGCCCCTTGTCGTGCGCCTTTGTGGTACATGATGAATTGTCCCTAGCTCTGTGCCTCTGTTTTCCCATCTGTAAAATGGGTATGACAACAAACGCTCACGCCCCCTAGAATTGCTGGAAGGGTTCAACAGCGAACAGACGCAAAACACCCAGAACAGAGCCCGGCATCTGGTTGCTGCTGTGTTTGCCATTCTCGTTCCTTCTTCTTCATTCCCCATTTTAGCGCTTAAATATTTTCGAGTGAACGCCAAGCTTTTGGGGAACCTGAGTGGGTGAGATGCTTTGAGTCCTGCAGGCACGCATGTGTGAATTTTGCAGTTCCGGACAGTAGCTCGGAGTTTGTGGTTGAGGCGTAGGTCTTAAAACACCAGGTGACGAATAGAGTCCTGCTTCCTGAGTATTCTAATTATTCTTTCCTCTTTGACACAATTCCACGTTTAGCTGCGTAACATTGAGCAATACCCTGCAGTTCGGGGAGAGGGCAATCTGGAGAGGCCAGGCCCGGGGATCTTAACGCCTTGATGAATGGTTCAGCAAGAGTGTAAGTAGGTCAACTACCTCTAACCGAATTAGCTGAAATTATGCAAGCTATTACCCTGGATATTACTATGTGAACATTTCTTGTATAAACCGCAGTTAATACACATTCGTCTTTATGGGATGAATCAAGACTTAAAACTAATTCTGGCGAATTAAGAATGGCCTTTTCCAGGAATTAACTGCCACCATTTGACTGCCGCTGTAAAACATTTTATTAGGCAATCCATCCGACCTCAGCTTGGAAATTTGTGTTGGAACCCGTTTAGGAAATAATTATCGCTTGTGTTGTTAATTTTATATTTGCCTAATAAAACACAGCGGGAGCGGCCGGGGCTGGAAGCCCTGGGACAGGATCTCACAGGAGCGCGTCCGACCTGGCTGGAACTAGAACTGTGTGTGTGTGTGTGTGTGTGTGTGTGTGTGTGTGTGTGTCCCTCTGATGGATGCTGCTTCCCGCTGACGTGGTGGGATTAATAGTTCCCGGCTACCAGGCGGCGGGAGAGAAATGTGCGGATGTTGTTTATGTCATTCTCATAGGGCAGTGAGAAGTGTCAGTTGTGAGTGTGCGGTAAGCCGTGGGCTCTGGTGACGCTGAGCCTCCTCACGTACGTATGGCCTCAGGAAGACACCACATGCACCTTGACCTTGACCCTCTGCCTGCCCACGTGTTCCTGTTTGTCCAGTTGGTATGGCGAAGGGTGTTTGCAGAGAAAGACCGGCTTCTCTGGGAAGCCAAAACCGTTCTCTGGTGTCGGCATTGTGGACCTCGTGGAGAGAGGGCTCATGAGGTCATGCCGCTGTGTGAGTGGTTATAACACTTCCTTATACTTGGATCCCATCTAGTACCTTCTGGAAAGCATCTCGGAGACACAATGCCAGTATGAGGCTATCCACCGAATCAGTAGCTATAGAGGGCCGCCTGAAAAGGTACATGGACATCCTTTAAATTGTCAGCTGAGCCCGAGGCACTGAGTCCGTGTCCCGGTTACACCCCCCCAAGAGGGCTGGGGGTGTTATTCAGGTTCTGACTTACCTTTGTCCAGGTGTCAGCAGGGGCGGGTCTAGATATGTAAATCCAGGGATGCTAGGGCCTAGTTAAGAATGCAAATAAGCTCCTTTGTCCCTATAAATAAACCTGCTGCGTGGCTTGGGGGCTCGCTGCCTCTCCATCAGAGAGGATGGCGCCCACCTAGCGCCCAGCTTTATGAATCTATTTCTGCCTCTTGGTCTCTTTCTTTCTTTAATTTCTTAATCCCCAGCTCCTCCACTCAGGAACCTGGCTGTTTCCTTTTCTGTGATGGAGATGAACACGGAAAACAGAGAAACAGCCCCCCGCAAGTAGCTACTTGCTAGTGGCCGCTGTGGGCGGTGTCATCCGATATTGGGGAACAGAGTGCTTTGGGGACGGGGTCCCCAAAGGCATGGATTCACACCGCGAGGGCGTGGTTCCCTTACCTGTCCTCTCCTGACCTTTCAGGTTGTACCAACCAGGACACGTCCGTCTTTTAAACTCTTACCTTCGTTTTTACCAGTGGAGTGGGGGGAACTCGGGCACCGAGCCTTGGGGGGCGATGGCAGGTGGCCGGAGTCCGATGACACGGAATTGTTTGCCGGCTTGTTTTAGGGCTGCATTTGATTCAGGGTGAGGGGGCGTGGCTTTTTATCAATGCTAGGGATTATAAAGCCCACTTACGCATATCATCACTTGATTTTGAGAAAGACTGTGTTAGGTAAATACTAACCAGCAGTCCCTGGACACGGCAGAATACACAAGATCGTTGTGAGGGAGGCGTAGAGGATCCGCTCAAAAGTTTGTAACCGGAGAGAGGTTCATGAGATCATTAGTCACATTCATTACGCCCCCCAGCACGTGACTAGGGGAACCCCAAAGAGCTCGCCATCTCTCAGGGTAGATCCGGAGGGAACGGGAGGGTTCTGGGAACTGGAGACGGGTAGCGGGAGGCATGTGGATGGCGGTAACTCTAAAGGGGAGACCGGAAGTTGGGGAGTTGCTGTATGGGATTCAAGAGCAGCGGCACCGGCCCAGCACCCAGGGGCTCTGCAGGAGGCTAGGAAGCTCTTGAGGCCTTTGAATTGACAACGTGGTGACCTGGGACCACCCCCCACCCCCAATCCCACCCCAATCCAGTCTAACAGCAGTGACCTCAGAGCCTC
Source organism: Pipistrellus hanaki (assembly GCF_964339955.1). Lineage (NCBI taxonomy): Eukaryota > Metazoa > Chordata > Mammalia > Chiroptera > Vespertilionidae > Pipistrellus > Pipistrellus hanaki. The sequence goes on along the minus strand of NC_140517.1, from coordinate 4,017,512 downwards.
TTGCTTGATTGACACTCCTGACAAGACCCACCCACTCTGGACCCAGACCGTTAACTTCCTTTGGCACAGCAAAGGGGAAAAAAAAATAATTTAATTAGGCATTGTCCCGCTAACCCTGTGGAGAGAACCACACGATAGGAATCTCTCCATCAAGTTGTCAGCTTTATCGTGAGCGCTCAGGGACAGAAAGCGGCGGCAGAGAACAACGCGAGATTGAGAGAAGGTATCAAGTGCGACCCTCCGGCCAGAATGCTAATTCTTAGAATTTTAGTGTTTATCTGGACGGCGATGCTTTTTTCGTTTTATTAAAAAGCGGAAGCCTTTCTCTGATTAAACATACACTCCTATACTAAGAGGAAAAAAAATCTCCTCCCCCATCCCCATTTTTAAAATTTATTTCCCAGGAGAGAAAATGAATTTCCATGAACTCAAGGACAAATAGACACTCGTTTTCTGAAGAGCCGTGTTTTCCTCTCGCAGAGAACGTGCTCTCAGGCAGGTCCCCACGCGTGCCTCTTGGGGTCCGCGCCGGCCGCGGCGGCAAGACAACCGTCATTAAAAAATTAAACCATTCGGAGAGGGGAGAGTTTGTCATCCATTTTAATGTTCTGTTATGCAAATTAATATTTCTCTTCCTGCCGCGGCAGCCCGCCATTTGTCACGCCGGTGCGGGCCCGCGCCCACCCGGCGGATAATTAGTTTACATTGCTCCGCAGAAAGGAAGTGTCGCTGGCCATCTCCTGCGAACACATCACTCCTGTTGGGGGATCATCGAGATGCTTCTCAGGCCTGAACTAGAGCGGTATATGGCACTGAACACTCCGTCCTTCTTTTGCAAAAAGATTTGTGTTCTGAAGTATAATTTTCTCTTTCTCTTTTTTAATATGCTTTAATTGATTTACAATTATATATATATATATTTGATTTCAGAGAGGAAGGGAGAGGGAGAGAGAGAAAAAAACATCAATGATGAGAGAGAATCATGGATCCGCTGCCTCCTGCATGCCCCCTACTGGGGATCAAGCTTGCAACCAGGCCGGGCATGTGCCCTGACCAGGAATTGAGCCATGACCTCCTGGTTGATAAGTCATTGCTCAACCACTGGGCCCCGCCAGTCAGACTGCCTGTTGATTTTAAAAGAAAGGAAGGGAGAGGGAGAGATAGATGATAAGAGAGAATCATTGATCGGCCGCCTCCTGTACACCCCCTACTGGGGATCCAGCCCACAACTCAGGCACATGCCCTGCCCAGGAATCGAACCGTGGCCTCCTGGTTCCTAGGTCGAAGCTCAACCACTGAGCCACGCCAGGCGGGCTCTGAACTAGTTCTTAAGGGATGGGAGCCTGGAGCTGGCGGGTTCCTGGTGCAGGGGATGGGCACCCGAAGCCCCATCTGTGGCATCTCCATGGGGCTTGGGGAGACGCTGCAGTGGGAGAAAGCTTTTTCTTGTTTATTGTCCTTTCTGCTAGACGCAGATCCCCTCTAAGCCCAAGCATGGGCGTGGGTGTGGGCTCGCTGTGGGGAGGGGAGGGGGACCCATGGAGGCCCCCCAGGCACCTTAACTCACCTCCTTCAGGGCTTTGCTCAAACTGCACCTTCTTGGGGAGGCCTCCTTGGACCCCATTCTAAAACACCCCCTCTCTCGCTTCCCTGGTTTAATTTTCTCCCTGGTACGTGTCACCGTCAACGATTCCCTGGATGGAATCCGTGCCTCTTCCCGACAGCCTGCTCTCCCCTCCGACACCTGCTCCAGGAGCGGGACACTCAGTCCTTTTCACTCACTGCTGTCCCCCTAGCATCTCCCGCTAGGGGATCAATCAATATCTCTTATTGAAAGGCTCGTGTCCCCTGGGCCGAGGGACCAGCGCTCCGGTTGGAGACGGAGGGTGCTGATGCTGAGAGGGGAAGCAGGCAGGTGACCGGGGCCTCGGGGACATCTGGAACCAGCAGAGATTTCCAGGGCCCAGGGCGGGGGGGGGGGGGGAGGGGGTCCACCTCTGTGATTCACTCTGAGCTTTGGGGCCCCGGTCCCGCCCCAGCAGCGAGGGCGGCGGTGGCTCTGGGTACTGCCCCGCTGCCCTCTGGGGAGAGAGTCCGGCTTCAGGTCCCACATCCCAGCCGAAAACCGTGTGATGGGTTATGTCAGCAGCTGGGGGTGGGCCTGGGACACCCCGCTGGGCCTTCTGTGAGGACCGGGCCTCAGCATCTGCGGGGTGGGGTGTGGGAGCCGGCGCCAGGATGCACCGTCGGAAAGTGTCGCTCCGACCCCGGCTGTCCCCGGCTGACCTCGGCCGGCCTCACGCGGGGGAAGAGAGAGAAGGGGACGCCAACGAGGGCTCCTTTTGATCTCCCCGCTTCCTGGCCCACTTCCTCCGACAGCTTCCTCCTTCCACGCCCAGAACAAACAGCTCTCACTGCGGCCTGGCCCTCCGTCTGGGATCTTTGTCCCAGACACGATTCCTCCCTCCGCCACCACTCACCAGGCACCTCAGACAGACGGGCGGACGGACGGGCAGACAGACAGACAGACAGATGTCCCGGGAAATCTCCGTGAGGCTCTGCAGGGGCAGGGCTGGGGTCACCTCGCCTTGTGCCCTGCAGGTGCTCGCGCCCGGAAACCTGGGTGCAGCCAGGGACAGGAGTCCAGGCAGCCCTTCCCCGGGACGGTTGGTCGGTCGCACGGTCAGTCACCACAAAGCCGGCCTTTGCAAGGCGAGCAGAGGTGGCTTTCCACCCTGGGTCCCTCCCTCGGGGCCGCCGGCCTGGTGATTTCGGCCATCGGTGTTTTTCTTTCCTAACTGAGCTCAGGAGGTGAGAACCAAATATTCCGCTAAAAAAAAAAAAAGGAAAGAAAGAAAAACCCAGGTGCACCATGTTCTAGAAACATCTGTGTTTCTGTTTTGACTCCTGGTCCCCGTGCGAAGCGGTCCCCGCACTAATCATATTAGCAAGCCTGGCAAGATTAAAAGAGCCGTAAACGCACACGCCCGGCGTCTCCGCAGCCATTAGCATGTACACGGCGGCTCCCGGGATGCTTAATAGGCCGCTCTGAGAACGCATTCATCTCCGTCAAGGCGGGTTATTAAGATACACGCGCTAAGTGATTCGTCCCGTGTTTACCCTGCGCGGGGAAGACGGCATCTGATTTCTGAAAGGAGAAAAGAAAAAAAAAAAAGCAGAGCTAGCCGAAACCGGTGTGGCTCAGTGGATAGAGCGTCGGTCTGCGGACTGAAATGTCCCGGGTTCCATTCCAGTCAAGGACATGGACCGTGGCTGCGGGCACATCCCCAGTAGGGGGTGTGCAGGAGGCAGCTGATCGATGATTCTCTCTCATCGATGTTTCTAACTCTCTCTCTTCCTTCCTCACTATAAAAAATCAATAAAATATAAAAACGGAAGGGGTGAGCTGACGGAAGCCCAGGGCTCATCGCTGTGGAGAAATGGCTTCCCGTCCACAGCCCGAGCCTCTCGCCCTCCGTTCTCCGGCCTCCTCCATCCATCCCTCCTTCATCCATCCCTCCTTCATCCATCCCTCCTCCATCCATCCCTCCTCCATCCATCCCTCCTCCATCCATCCGTCCTCCATCCATCCCTCCTTCATCCATCCCTCCTCCATCCATCCCTCCTCCATCCATCCCTCCTCCATCCATCCCTCCTCCATCCATCCCTCCTTCATCCATCCCTCCTCCATCCATCCCTCCTTCATCCATCCCCCCTCCATCCATCCCTCCTCCATCCATCCCTCCTTCCCCTCCCATCCCGCCGCCACCACCACGCTCCCTCTCCGAACGGGTTCGTTACTGACCTCAGGAGGCCTGCCCGGGGGTCTGGCGTCGCTCTGAGATGTCCTCCCCTTTATGAGAAACACATTTCCCCCTCGGCTTCCCTGCTCGCTTCTGGAACCCCAGGCAGGCCGAGCCGCCTCTCTCCACACGTGGGCCCGGGGAGCGGGGGTTCTGATGGCGCACGCGTGCCGGGGGCTCATGAATCTCCCTAAAAAAAACATTACAGGCGAATAACATCCACGGGCATCCGGACGCATCCGGACAGACCCGGGGCGCTGTGATTTACGGCCCCGCTTATTGCTTTAAAAGCCCAGGATCCTCGTAGAATACGGTTTAGGGGGTCAGACATCCCCGGCCCTCTCATCCATCAGGCTTTTCATCTGGTGTCAGGCCCGGGCTTGATCTCCCGCGTGCTGAGGAGATGGCACACACAACAGACACCCCCTTTACCACGTTCCTGGGGACGCCTGGGCCGCAGCCCCGCCCGGGCCAGCCGAGGAGGTATTGATCCCCCCCCCCCTTCTCCTACCTCCTCGCCACCCCCCTGCCCTGTCCTCACGGCTCCTTTGTCTATTATTATTTTATAGTTTTGTTCTGCATTCCTTCCATTCAACCTCCCGTCCATAGGAGCCTGTTCCTTTATTAGTTACATATGTCCACACCCCTTTTCCCCCAGCAGGGAAAGACAAAATATTCTGGAGGGCTCGGGGAGGCCGGGGACGGACAGCTAATCCATCCCCACCTTGAACTAATCGGCGGGCTGATGGGCCGTTGTGCCGGGGCCCCGGCCCGCGCCGCCGAGCGGCGGGGTTTCAATTTGTCGGAGCATAAACAGATACTAAAGTTGGGAGAGCGGGAGAGGTCATTTGTTAGCGGAGTTCAAATCAAATTATCGCAGCGGTCCCCCGCTGACAGCTCCCGCCATTACCTCCTTCTCCCCTTGATCTTTCAATGTTTTCCGTTTCACTTAAGCCTCCGTAAACAGTTTACTTCTCGGGGGGCTTCATTTATTGACACAGAGAGGGTTGATTTATTTAATTTTGTTTCCCCGCTGCCTTCCCAGAAAGGAGCCGTAAGGTTTTGTTAAAATACACATGCCCCGTAACAACCCCCGCCGCCCCTCCAATGATAAGTTCATCACGGTAGGCAGAGGAAGCGGGTTAATGACGTGGCTATAAATTATCCGGCTTTTTAATGAGAAGTTTTAGACGCCCCAGCTCGAAAAGCTGATTTTGAACGAGCCTGAAACCAGAGCCGGACATCTGTTGCTTGAAAAGGTTGAAACCAGGAGTCAGGGGCCCGGGAGACGGCCCGGGACGGCAGAGACGCTGGGCTCAGAGTCCGTAATTGGATTATTGGAGAAATCCCGGAATTTGATTATTCTTGCAGGGAAAGTGGAGTAGATGGTGCGTCCGATCTCGGCGCCCGGGCCTTGATGTTCCGCCTGAGTTCGCCGGAATTAACGCCAACATTTGTTTTCACTCTCCTCCCTTCCCCCCCGCCTGGCCCCTTGACTTTCGCTGGCCCGCAGTTACATTTGTCTGCTTCTTACCGTCCTACTGGGACGGATTTATCATCATTTGCTAACATATCTGTCTCAAAATCTCAGCTTTGATCAGCTTGTATTTTATAACTTACATCTGTTCTACATTTAACCTTTTGTAATGCTGTTTTTCAAAAAGATTACCTGGCCTAACAAAAGAACTGTAGCGGAGCGAGGGCTCTGGCGTGTAGCCGGAGACACACACACGCGTGTGCATACACACAGCCGCACACACCAAACATACCTGCTTACGTGGGACCCTATGTTTGTTACTCTCCCAGAGTGGCCTTTTCGTTCAATATATAAACCCGCCGTTTTCCCCCGTGGGCTTGTGACAGGACCTCTGTGGACCCAGGGGCTCTTGCTCCCACATGCTCACGTCCCATCCCTGGGCCCTTCCTGCTCTTGGGATTCATGCCGGAGCCCTGGCCGTGAGCAGGGTGCTCTGTGCGGGCCCACGCTGGGCCTGCTGCCCACATGTCCCAGGGGCCTCAGCAAACTGCCCCTGCAGCTCCCCTGCACTCCCTTCCGGCACCTTCTGCCTTCCGAGAGGTTTGAATCCCATTTCATCTGCTTCTTCTTTATTTTATTTTATTTTATTTTATTATTTTATTTTATTGACTATGGTATCACATAATTGTCCTCATCCCCCCATTCCCATTCCAAACCCCTCCCCACATATGCCCCACCCCCACCCCCCATTGTCCATGGCCACTGGCTAGGCCCATAGGCATGCACACAAGTCCTTTGGTTGATCTCTCCCCCTTACCCCCCACCAGACTCTCATCTGCTTCTTTCATCTTCACAGCGTTCGTTTATTTTCACCAGTGAATGAGGGAATGTTTAAGATGCCCCAGGAAGTATGAAAACCCACAGCGTGAAGAGATGGAATGAGACAAATGCAGGAGAAGGACCCCAGGCCTCTCCTTAGTATTGCCTTCTCTCCCCCATCTTCTCCATAGGGAGCAGCGGAGGTGTTTCCTTTAATCTGTAGCTACTCATATATGTTCCTCTGCACATACATGTGCTCCTGTTCTTCTGCCCCATGCTTTTATCACCCGTGTCCACGTGTGGTAGCACCGAGCGGTCATTTTCACTGCCATCACATGTTCCCTTTTAGGAATGATCATTGGCATTATTTTCAGCGTTCTCGCTATCGTGAGCAATTCTTTTTTTAAATATATTTTTATTAATTTCAGAGAGGAAGGGGGAGGGAGAGAGAGAGAGAGAAACATCAATGATGAGAGAGAATCGTGGATCAGCTGCCTCTTGCACATCCCATGCTGGGTATTGAGCCTGCAACCCGGGCCTATGCCCTGACCTGGAATCAAATCCGGGACCCTTCAGCCTGCAGGCCTACACTCTATCCACTGAGCCAACCCAGCCAAGGCTCATGAGCAATTCTTTACGAAAATCCTTCTCTGATGCTCCCGGGGGCACAGGAGCGGACTTTCTCTGTGTGCAGAGCTGAGCGGGGGTGGCTGACTCCCAGGACCCAGGCTTCTCTATCCCATTAAACATCGCCACACCCTCTCCTGACCTGGCTGTGAGATTTCCCACCCTCGCCAGTGTGTGACATTGACATTGTTAAGTGCGGTCCCGCTGTTGGGAATGTGAGGGTATCCTATAGCAGCTTTCATTTGCAAGCTCTTTACTTACTACAGTAATAAAGTGGCCAGGCAATGATGCAAAGCCGTATTGCTTAGAGCCGTGGTTGGCACACTGAGGCTCATGAGCCACATGTGGCTCTTTGGCCCCTTGAGTGCGGCTCTTACACAAAATACCACAGCCTGGGCGAGTCTATGTTGAAGAAGTGGCGTTAGAAGAAGTTGAAGTTAAAAAAATGTGCCTCTCCAAAGGAATTTTCATCGTTGTCCTGTTGATAGTTGGCTCTGTGGACTGATGAGTTTGCCGACCGCTGCCTTAGGGCAGCACGTGGCGCACAGTAGGCACTCTATCCTTGGCAGTGGTGGCTGTTGCGATTCTTGCGCAGAGAGGTCCCGAGAGGAAGTTGAAACAGCGACGGTCCCCATCATATAGATGAGTGACCAGAGTCTGGAAACATCCCAGCTCCGACACGACAGATCCAGTGGAGACATTGGGGATCGGCCTGTGATTCATAACGGGGACCCCCACCACCTGGGAGGCCGGCAGCTGGGCCGGGGCCGCCACCTGGAACAACTCGAATTGCCCTCGATCCTAATCACTTTTACACCCGCTCCGGGGGGAGACTCAGCGTGGGAAGCTGAAGGTCAGAGATCGGACTGTTCTTTTTTTTGTTTGTTTTTTGGCTCATGACTTGGGGAGAGGCGAGACGGCCATTGGTTCATCCCGGAGATGGAAGAAGTACAGCCCAGGCAGCAGGAGTCTCCTCAGAACCGACCGGAGACAGGCCCTGGGGGTTCCCCTCCCCACTTCCAGCCTGCCCCCTGCAGAGCATCCCGGGACACCGTGGCCTTCTCTTCAAAGGCTAGAATCCAGTCCTCCTTTCTGCCATCGAGCTAGAAGAAGGCATATTGGGAGGGAGAGGGGTGCACATCTGAGTCCTCCTGATGCTAATGACATGGGTGATAAAGATGATGCTGAGAAGGAAGAGGAAGAAGAGGAGGAAGAGGAGAAGGAGGAGGAGGAGGAGAGAGGGAAGAAGCTACCCCTCCCCCCATTATGCATTGTGCTGCTGCTTCTATATGCCAAGTACCCCGTGGCCATCTTACATGCATTCTGTCCCATTGAGAGCTCAGAATGCTCTGTGAATACTTCCTTAAATCACTAGATTGTCTTCTTCTGCTGTCACCCCTCTACTCTGCAAACTAGCCCTGCTTGGTTTTAAGCACCCAGCCCCCTCAGAACAAAACCGGGGAGCCATAAACTCGAAACACCCTGTCCCCACGGACCCTCTCCCTGGGGGATGTTCTCTGGGGCAGCTCTGGCCAGGGCAGCGCCCTGTGGGCACCTGGTGGCTGCAGCCCCAGGTCCCAGCCCTTTAGGTGGAAGAAAGGAGTCTTAAAGGGCCATGCGCCGCTGTGAGGGGAAGGCCGGACCATATGCCTTTTTCTTTTGATTTCCAGAATGCACGGGAACAGCTAAGGTTACCAAAAATACCTCTCTGGATGGGGGCAGAGCCCTCTCTCTCTCTCTCCCTCTCCCCCCCTCTCTCTTTTGATTTGGTTTTGTTGTGCCAAATTCTCCCCTTTGAAAAACGCAGAAGCCCATTAAAGATTAAGACTACAAACAAGCTCCACACACATTTTAACAGCGTTCCGAGAGGTCCCAGGTGTAGGCAGGTCAGCGCGATATCTTGTTCTCCCTAAATATTTCAGCAGAGAGACAAACTCCTGATTGCGTTATCCGTTCCCAAAACGGCTTTGAACTCTCCGCCAGCGCCGCCCGCTCCGGGCCGGCTCAAACCCGCAGCGGGCCCCGGGCAGATAAGGGCCCGAGTGGTCCTTTCATCTCCCCTCCGCTGTGTACACGGCCCGTTTGCTCAGCGCCGCTCCGCGATCCCGAGGACCCTTTTAAAGCCCTCCTGTTTACGAGGCCCTAACACCCCGTCTGTAAACAAGCCGGGGACACGGCCCTTCCAGCAGCCGGAGGAGCGGGGTCCTTCCCAGGCCGGCCGCTCGCTCATTATTTCCCTCTGCCCTCCTCTGCCCTCCTCTGCCCTCCGTCTCTCCTCCCCTTCTTCCCCTCCCCTGCCTCCTCTCCTCGCCCTCAGCCACGTGCAGATAACAAAAAAGTCAAATAGGTTGGCCACGTGTGTGTGTGTGTGTGTGTGTGTGTGTGTGTGTGTGTATTTGGATGTAGGCTTCTCAAGTCCATGCGTGGAGGAATAGCAAAGCTCTGTGTCTGTGAGGATGATAAACCCACCCTCTCGGCAGTGCCAGACCGCCCGGGCCAGGATTCAAACCCCGTGGGGGCCCAGAGCCGTGTTAGAAGCACAGTATTGGGGGGGAAGGGGCACCTGTACCCCTTTGTCGACCAAACTACAAACAGGAGGCAATGGTGGATACACTCACTCATTAAAAAAAAAAAAAAAAAAAAAAAATTCCATTAGTAGGTTGCCCGTATTCAAAAACGAGGGGATTTCACGTTGAATGCAAGAGCTGGGCTCATTTTGGCCAATCAGAAGGTCCGGCCACACCACGGTGTAAGAACTGCCGCTCACCGAGGAGGGCCCAGCTTCAAACAAAGGCTGCCCCCTTTAGGGACAGCAAGCACGTCCCAATGGGCCACAGGCCTCACCATCCCCTGATGTCCCTTCTCTGCCAGCTTCCCTCTTCCCTGCCCTTCCCGGTCCCAGTTGGCATTGGAGTCCCAGCTCCTGGGCCCGGCCGCTCTGAGGCCCCTGCCTTCCTCAGGGCCCCGTGAGGAAGCGATAGAAGTATGATGGTGTCTATGGCACCTTTCTGGGCACGGGGAGATGAGGATGGGTGTGTGTGTGTGTGTGTGTGTGAGTGTGTGTGTGTGTGAGGGGAGCATGGACCACCGTGTGAGTGACACAGGCTGTCCCAAAGGCAGGTATCTGTCTGTGAGGGGCCACCATCTCCCCCTGCCCCCTCCCCCCCAGTCCCTGAAAGCAGCTCGTTGCCCTGCCCGTCTCTCCCGGAGCCCTCCACGACTTCATTTATTCCACTCGGTCTCCAAAGCATCCCGGCTCATTACAGGCCCGCGGTAAACGCGTGCCTTCCCCGCCTTTCCCTCCCCGGCTCTACGGGGAGATCCGCTCCCTGGATCGATAGGAGCGAACTTTAATTTTTCTTGGAGAGCTGAGACTGCCGAGAGGGCGGGTTTATGATTTCCCGGTGCCCCGAGGAGCAGACCGCGCTGCTTCGATTCTGGCCAGAGCGGCTGTAAGTGGGTCAGGCCGGCCAGAGCGCCGACCACAGTGGGCCTGTCGGTGCTCACGCCCATCTTTTTTTCTTCTTTCTTTTTTCTTTCTTTCTTTTTTTTTTTTTTTTTTTTTTGCCAGAGGAAGAGAATATTCTAATGCCTCCCCGTCTAAATTGAGTTGGGGAGCATTATCAGCGGGAAGGACCCTTCCGATCTGACAGGCTCCCGCCGCCGCACGATGATTAATTACTTCTCGGCTTCATTGGACTTTTCTAATTTCCTCCCGCCACTGGCTGGAGGTGCGGCGCGATAAGTGCCGCTCCTGCTTATTATTTCATGCGGAGGGAAATGTCTATTACGCGCTGTCGTACACGCGGGCTGGGGGGAGGAGGGGAGACGGCCGAGGGGACCCCGGTGGCGGGCGATCCTCTGTCTTTATCCAGTCGGCTCCCCCGGCTGGCCCGCCCGCCCGCCCTCGCCTGGGCTACGATGACGGGGGTGGTTGCCACACGCGGGTTCCTGTCAAAATAAGTAGATAAAAATCGTCATCTCCGCCAGAGCACTTGACATTTGGAAATTCGTATAATGATTGCGTGGGGCTTAATCCCCCGGCTCGCCCCGAGCCCTCCTCCCGATGCAGACGCCATGAAAATGTGAGGCCTCGGGGAGGCGAGGGGCTCTTTGTCCGCCCCATCGGTTCTCTTGTCCTCTCGATCGATAATGCCAGAAGGAGAGTTATAATAACAACAGCTCAGAGAGTGCGGAGCAGGCGAGAGGCATCACTGGACCTGGGCAGAGAGCGCGCTGGTCTGCGTGGGCCCGGCGCCCACATTATAGCACCCCATCGGTGGGAACGTCCCGTCCTGTCTCACTTAGCGGCAGAGCGACGGGCCGCGGTCCTCTCGGATGCTCACTCTCCTCATGTTTGTATTGCCGATTCATGGTTTGCTTAGAAACACACCCCCGTAACCACAATGCTCACAAAAAAATGTACAACAAAATCTAGACCAAGACCAGACAACATTTTAAGAAATATAGTAGAGCTTGGCCAGATGGCCCAGTGGTTGAGTGTTGACCTACGAACCAGGAGGTCACGGTTCGATTCCCGGTCAGGGCACATGCCTGGGTTGCGGGCTTGATCTCCAGGGGGCGTGTGCAGGAGGCAGTGGACAGTGATTCTCTCTCATCACTGATGTTTCTATCTCTCTTGCCCTCTCCCTTCCCCTCTGAAATCAACAAAAATATATTTAAAAAATAAATAAAATAGCAGAGGGCATATTTCCATGTTGAACGAAGGACTCTTTGGGTGTATTTTGTGCGTGAACAAAAGTGTGCTCTTGTCGAAGGACTCCAGTCTCGTGTATTCAGAGCGCCTGTTGACATCTGGGTTGGGACCCTGGGCTTCGGACGCCTCTAAACCTTCACTCTGGCTCCCGAGGGGGCTGCTATGGAAGCTTGGAGTCAGGGCTGCAACGGTGACACAGCTCGAACAGAGGCCCAGGGAGGGAAGCAGGTGGCCGGTTAATGAGTCCCCCTCCAGAGGTGGCCCTTCCTGACACAGCCCTCTGAGGGAGGTGTGTAAGCCACCTGGAGCGGGAGTGCTCCCATGTATGGTGTGTGTCAACCATTGGTACCTGGAGCCCCGCCCACAGCAGCCCAGGGCGAAGGACAGGGCGAGGTCCTGGGTTTGACACGGAGGAGGCCCCCTGCGTAACAGTCAGTCCGATGAGGGGAGTTCCAGGAAAAGGTGGCTTGTTGGACCACTCAGGACACCTCTCTCCCGTGGCTTCGCCTTCCTGGGTCTGCACCCTTTGCTCTGGGCTCAGTCACATGACTTGCTCTGATTGCTATCTCTCTATCATCTATCATCCATTCTATCGTCTGTCATCATCTATCGATCCATTTTATCTATCTACCAGTCAGTCTATCGATCTATCTATCTATCATCTATCCATCCATCCTATCATCTACCTATCCACCTACCCTATCTATCTATCATCTATCATCAGTCTATCTATCCGTCATGCTATCTATCATCTATCTATCTATCTATCTATCTATCTATCTATCTATCTATCATCTATTATCTATCTTAACTATCATCTATCATTTATCTACCTACCTACCTACCTACCTACCTACCTACCTGCCATTTATTTGCTCTGGTCAACAAGGGGCCCGTGTGTTTCTGTTCCTCTCTCGTTCCTCTGCCTCCTCGGTGAGAACACACCCCGGCCAGCCTGCTGGCAGGTGAGATGCATGGAGCAGAGCTGAGTTGGCCGGTTGGCCAAGCCAAGGCCTTCCCGGCCCAACCATAGCCAGCTAAGCCTAAAACCGGGGCGAGAGCCGTCCCAGGCAGCAGAGCCCCTCGCCAAACCACCGCCGAACACTGGCCAAGACCAGAGGAACCTCCCAGGCAACCTGCAGACTCGGGGGCTAAGTCAGCATGCAGCGCTTAGGCCACTGAGTTTTGAGGTGGTTTGTGACACGGCATTATTATGGCCGCAGGCAACTGGTATACCTCTCCCCCTCCCCCAAGGGTGTTTTCTCGCAGAGTAGCACCGTCTCTCTCCCCCATGCCAGCCCCACCTCTTGTCCCGGGTTATTCCTGGAAGAAGTGGTTGAGGCCAAAGTGTTTGGTGACTTTCTTTAACTCCCTCAGGTCCCAGCTTTGTGGCCTTTTACAAGCACTGCGCTTTGAATCCTCAGTGTCCCCATGGGTGTAATGAGAAGAAGAAGAATCCAAACAGTGCCTGCTTCATAGTTGTGATGGTTAAAGGAAAAAAGAAAAGACAGGTCCAACATTTAGCCCATTTTCTACCATCTCCTCAATTGTCAACACATATCAACTAGTCAGTCCCCTTTCCTCTGTCTATTCATTTCTCAAACTTTTGGTAGAGTTGCGCCCTTCCTGCACCTCGGAATGGGCATCCCTCCACCCCCATGGTGCAGGATGGGGCTGGAGCACACACTAGCGGAGGTCCCCTCTGGCAAGAACCATGGACAAGGCCTCCTTACCACAGCCTGGGACCCCCCACTGCCTCCTCCTTTTCAGTGGTCACTGGGGATGGCCACAGCTTCAACATGTGAGTTGTTACCTTGTGCTGAGAACACGTAATCAGCCACCCTTCTGGGAGACAGAGTTTGCTCCCCAGAGAGGCTGAGGTTCCTTGTGTTGTGTATATGCCAGTGATTCCCTGAGCGTGTACCGAGAGAATATTTCTACAAGATACCTGCTAAATAAATGACAGGTAGGTAGGTAGGTAGGTAGGTAGACTGGTAGATAGATAGATAGATAGATTGATGATAGATGATAGCTAGGATGGATTATAGATGATAGATAAATAGATAGATAGCACGATGGATAGATAGTTTAATGATAGATGATAGATAGGGTAGATAAATAGATGATAGATAGGATGGATGGATGGATAGATAGATGATAGATAGATAGATAGATAGATAGATAGATAGAATGGATGGATAGATGATAGATAGATAGATAGATAGATAGATAGATAGATAGAATGGATGGATAGATGGATAGATGATAGGTAGGTAGATAGATAGATAGGTAGGTGGATAGATAGATAGATAGATAGATAGGATGGATGGATAGATTGATGATAGATGATAGATAGGGTGGATGATAGATAGATAGATAGGATGGATTATAGATAGAACAATTTATGAAAAACAAATTTGATAAATTCTGAGCCAAATACTTCTTTGTTGTGGGACTTCCCGGAGACTTTCCAACACAATGCGTATCCATCACTTCCCTCCAGCACGGAGGCAGCGACTCTTGTGTTTTTGAAAGTGGTTTGACCACAAGCCCTTGTTTTATGAAACAGCCTTTTATGGGACCACCTTTTTGGGAAATGATCACTCGGACATGGAGCTGATAGAAGGGCTGAAATCCAGATGATGACGTATTAGCCTCCTGGAGGGAGGCCAGGGTTGGAATCCCTGCTCTCTCTCGTTCTCTCTCACTGTCCTTGGCTCTTTTGTTTGGGTCTGCCCTTCCTCCTCTGTTTGTTTGCCACCAAGAGCAGCCAGCAGTTCGGTGGTGGCTCTTCTCCCCCTTCTCTCAGTGTGAACTGTGCAGGCCTCTGTGGGCAATTCCCGCTCCTCCCTGTGTGAGCACACACGGAGTCAGGAGTCCCTTCTTTGTGCGGGAATAAAGCACGGATGCTGATGCATTCTTAGTTCTTCATCCTCACCCCCACCGGCCGAGGTTTAAATGGAATTCTGTCGGGGTCACTGACATGATCTCTCTCTCTCTCTCTCTCTCTCTCTCTCTCTCTCTCTCTCTCTCTCTTTTAACAGGCAGGCAAGACACCATTCCATTTCATCTTAGGACAATTGTTCTCGGAGAAAAGTGTGCTCTCTTCCCTTCGGTAATCCCTTACCGAGACTGTGGCTTTGCCGTGTCCGACATCAGCCGCTACAACCCAGAGGCAGCGGACTGTGATATTGACAGTGTTTTAATTACAATCCACCACAGGCCCGGGGCAGCGGAGCCGGGAAGATCACCTGCCCGTTAGATACTGCTCCGTGCATTTATGAAAACTCCCAGGGACCATCTCTCCAGGAGGAAGCCACTCTGTGCCTTTCTCCGCTCCCGCTAAGAATGCTTTAGCGGGGACCGGACTGCTTTCAAAGCAACAATAGCATCTGCAGAGAGGCTGGTCGCCGGCTGCACCGCGAGTGAAATTTAGAAGCTCCCGGGACCGTGGTCTTGCAACAATATCCGTGTGAAATACAATCGTTGGATGGCTTTGTTCTTCCCCGGCTCCCCCCAATAAGGAGGTGGGCGCTACTGAGTGCCCAGATAAGCCGGGCTTCTGTGCAGCCTCCCGCGATGCGGTGCCTCCCGCCTGCTAACTCTTCCATTTGTTTGATTTTTGGTACAAAGAAAATGAGAGAATATGATGAGATTATGGCGTTTTAAGTCAATATTTATTAAAAAATCAATCTCGACGCGGATCTGCCCGTCCCTCTAATTAGATGAGGCAACTCGAGGTTGATTTTTAATTGCAAAAGTAATTACACGGAGCAGATAGCCAGTGACATTTGATTATCTAGGTGATTGATTAAAAAGCCGAGCTCGCCGAGCAGATTGCCAGCCGGGGAATCCAGACAAAAGAGCAAATTAAAAAAGTTGTCCTGCTCGTAATCACCAAATTCAGGGACGGAATTGCAGAGCCCAACACCTCGGCGGCCCCGGCGCCTTCATCACTCAGGCACTCGCCTCTGCCCCCGCGCCCGAGAAAGAAATGGATTAGTGGGGAATTAATTGAAGGGGGGGTGCGGGGGGCCCGTTTCTCGGTGGGAGGATGGGGCTTTTTCCACAAGTGGGAACAATTTTCTCCCGTTTTATAATAAAACCCTTTTTTCTTTTCTTTCTCTTTTTTTCCCCCCCTCCACACGCAAGGGAGATGTTTTCATAAAGGATCTTTTCGGAATGTTTGAAGGTATTAATGTATCTATTAGGGAGGGAAGAAAACACCCCGCTTTCTAGCAGAAGAGGATATTAAGATGTCTCACTCCGTCTTCACTTCATTATAACATGAAAGCCCGGGGAGCAGGCTGCACATTTGGCGAGAGAATCCGTGGATTTGTCAACAGCCCTCGCCGACATATTGGGCCGGAGAATGAACGGGGCCTCCTTGTGATTCAGAGAGGCCCCCGTGGGGTCCACGGAGGATCTCGTGGATAAAGGTGGGTGGGAGGAAGGGGGTGCGTGCCAGAGGGACCCCCGAGGAGACCCGGGAAGGGGCTCACAGCGGTGATTTCAGGCCCCGGAAATCCCGGATGGAGTCAGAGGGAAACTGAGGCAGGGCCACTCCATGCAGCTCCGGCCTCATTGAGAGTTCTGAGCCGACTCCCCCCTCTGCACCCCCCTCTGACGGCGAGCTCCCGCTCCGGTGTAATGAAGCAGCCGGGAGATGAAGTCCAAATCGCTGCTAACATCTCTTCTTCTGCTTTGTCAGCAGGTGCCGTCCAGGCAGCGAGCGGGCGGGACAGGCGCGAGGCGTCCCGGGTAACCCCCGGGGCAGCTGAGTCCAGCGATTTCCAGGGCCCGGCGCCTGCGCGGGGGAGACGGATGCCACCGCAGACAGATGCCTGGACTCCCGGCCTCGGTAGGCGATGCCCTCCGCTCCCTGGGCTCCCAATTTCCCCTTAAAAAACCCCACATCTCCCCTGGACGCATGCTTTTGGTAAGGCAGCTGGCTGCTGCCGTGAAGAGTCCAGGCTCTCAGGAAGCGATGCCCGGCGTTATCCGGCGGGCCCGGGGCCCACACACATCCTCCGACCTGGAGATTCTCCCATGAGGCGTGTGTCCCAGGAAACACGCACACCGAACACGGTACACGGGGAGACACGGGTGGCGGCCGGGTTCTTGTCGCTGCACACTGGAAACACACCACATGCCCCCACCACACAGGCCTCGGATTGTGTCTTTCAAGGGCACATCACATGTGTAACAGCATCTCACGGTCACAGCATCAAGCCCACATGGCGAGGCACACGCACAGTGTTCGCCAAAGGATCCCATTCACACCAAGGCCAGCACCAAGGAAGCTAAAGGGCCCTGTCTCAGAACCCGCAGGTGGAACAGGGGAGGGTTAGAATTGGGGGGGGGAGGGGCAGTGCAGGGAGCCTCTGGGTACCAGCAATGGTCCGTGTCTTGTCATCATCAATGGTTATCAACCTTCCGTTCAGCTATCTGTTGTTCCCTATGCAATGCGGCTTCTATGTCACACGCACACCTACCTACCGGCCGAGAAGAAGGGAGAGCTTGGACTTCCCGGTGAAATACTTTCACTTCCTCCTCAATGTGTTACTGCTTTCATTGTTTCCAAAAAGGACACCTCTTTGTTCACCCCCAGTGGAGTGCTTCAGCTTAAAAAAGACGTGGGAGGAATATGGCCGCCTTGTAGCCAACATCAATCCTAGTGCATGGGAACCCGGGCATCTTCCATGGATTCAGTGTCATGGTCCTCTTAAAGATTCTGCAAGGGGAAGCACTCAGGGCATCGGACAGACAAGGACACAGGCTGGCTTCCCAGGGAGCCCCGAGGGGAAGGGGCTGATTTGCCTGTGGGGCGCGTCGAAGGGCCCACACGTGACGTTTGAGCAGAGTCTCGGCAGATGCTCCGGAGTTCCCGGGCAGAGGGAGGCTGAGCCGCTCAGGGGAAGGCAACACCGCACTCCGAGGAGACCCAGGACCTTGGTGTTCCCGGAAGCCCCTCTCTGGGCCTCGGTTTCCCCGTCCGTAACCTGAGCCGTTTTCTTCTCTCTCAGACGGGGGGCTCGGGGAAATGGGGGTGCTCGGGGCAGCAAAAGCAGCCGGGCTCCTGGGCGTCGGACACAGCCTGCCGGCACTCCGGGCAGCGCCGTGCGTATTAGCTGCCAGGCTCGGGGCAAGACCGTCCCTCCCCGCCGTCTGTCCGTTGTCACGTCTGTCCACAAAGCGGGAACAGTGCTTCCCTGTTCTCCTCGGAGGACTTCTGTGCGGGGTCAGTGACATACGCAGGACGTGCCCCGCAGAGATGAGGAGGTGGCGCTGTCGTTGTTGTTGTTGTTGTTGTTACTATTATTACTGCTGGAGAATGTACCTGTTGATGGTCGGCTCTGTGACATCTGTTGGTTGCTCTTTCAAAGGTGGCGGCTGCTTGAGCCCCTCTGCCCGCCATGTCCCAGGGGTAAGGGTTCTGCCGGGTCCCGGGGGGGGGGGGGGCCCTCACAGCCCTGCGCGCCCCTCCTCCGGGTCGCCCCGCGAGCGGACGCATTTCCAGGTTAGCTGAGGATCCCCTGTTATCTCCCCTCTCCCTAGCTACCCCCCCCCTTCCGCCTTTAATAGCTATATTTTTTGCTGGGATCTCATTAATTCTTACGTGTCTGAGTTTTCCCTTCTCATCCTGACTGTCAGCCAAATTCTCCAAAGGCTTCAGGCAAAGCTCCCCCAAATCCATTCTCATTAAAGCGCCCTCCCGAGGGGGCGGGCCCAGGCCGGGAGATAACGGGAAAGATGTCACTGTTGCCTTTTCCTTCATGGGGGGGGGGGGGAGGGAGTGCGGTGTGGGGGGGGGGATGTGTGGGAGGAGCCGGGCTCCAGGTTGTGTGAGAGCCAGGAGGAACAGCCGCACCTGGTCCAGGCCCCTCGCAGGCAGATGGGGGGTGCCCAGGCCCCGAGAGGGCAAATGGGGAGGACAGCCAACTGCCTGACCTCCAAGCCATTGCTCCCTCTGCCCTACGGGAGTGCGCGGCTCCTGACCCCCGTCTCTCGGTGCCTTACATCAATGGCGTCCATGTCCCGGGGTTCTTGCCTCTGTAGAAACACGTCGTTTGCAATGTTGCAGTTCCTCACATTGTGTCTGCCCGGGCCTCCGAGGGCCGTGGACCAGTGGCTTCAGCCACAGAGACTGGCCGTCACCGCCCTGAGGCTGAGGTCCGAGATCAAGGCGTGGGCAGGGCTGGTTTCTGCCGAGGCCTCGCTCCTTGGCCTGCAGGCGGCCGCCTCTCCTGTGTCCTCACGTGCGCTTCCCTCTGTGCGTGTCTGTGTCCTCCTCTCCTCATAAGGGCACTAATCCTGCTGGGGAGGGCCCCACCCACGTGGCTTTGTCAGAGGCAGACCGGAGAAGCTTCCCGCAGGCTGGCCCATGGCCCTTGGGGAGCCCGGGGAAGCTGGTTGGGTCGGTGTCCGGGCAGTGACAACAGTTGGATCCCACCACAGCGAGGTGCACTGAGCATTTCTTGGCTGCAGCCCTGTGGTCCCTGCGGTCGCCATTGCCTCCGTCCGATCCATCCTCCCGCAGCTGAGAGCCGTCTCCTTTGCCCCGATGCCCCTGCGGCTCCTCACGGACCCACAGAATGGAAGCTGTGCCCTTCCCTCTGGCATCGCCCACCCCTGCAATCCGCCGGGAACCTAAGGCGGACAGAAGGCTGTGGCTCCTTACCTCCCTGGCACAGACACTTCCCCTACAGACAGCCCCTTTCTGGAGCGGGCATGCACAGCTTCCTTCTCGGAAAAGACGCCGTAAAACTTGTTGGTTTCCATCTGTGACACCTGCATCCGGAGGCGCCTGGCTTTGTGGCTCCCTGTTCCCTGCCTTCTCCGTATCCCCCCGGCAGCCCCCAGAGGAGGGAGCTGGCTGCCATGGAGACTTCTGCAGGACCGGCCTTGGGCACTCGGGGGGCTGAGGTCCGCTGTGGGGCATCTCCCCCTGGGAGGGTCCTGGACGCCCCACGCCACTCCACCCCGCTCCGAAGAACGCAATGGCACCTGGCTCCCAGCAGCCAGTCCTGGCTGGGGAAGGACCCCGGGGGACCAGGAGTAGCAGACAGTCGGTCCCACAGGGGGTGCCCCGCCTGGGGATGGGCCAGATGGAGAAAGGAGGGGTCTGCATAGTCACCCCATGATAGCCATTCATTCACACACCCCCTGCCGTCACCTTACCAGGCTCACCTTTGTCAGCACTCACCACAAGTACGAGTTAGGACCTGTATCCATCACGTCCCCGCCCCCCCCCCCCCCACCTGCCCGCCCCCAACCCCAGATGCTCCCTCGGGGACGAGTTGCCTTCTGCTGCGGCGTTTCTGGTCCGGGATTCGCAACAATGAGGCCTCCAAGTTCCCGGGCCCCGTTGGCACGGCTCTCGGAGAAGCACAGCAGATGGGCCCTAATTGCGGGCCTGTTGTGGGGACATTGTTAACAAACACACAAGTCGCCCTGCACTGGGCTTTTTGGAACCGAATGCGACTTGGCAGCTGGGGACGGCGGCCTAATTACCGACATCTGAGTTTCCTGTCTAATGAAGGCGGTGTGGGGAGGGGCCTGCTGGAGGCAGCCGGCGCAGAGCGCGATGCCAGGGCGGTGACGCCACACCCGGCGTGGTGGCCGGGCGTCTCCGCATCCGTCCGGGGCCTCCCTCCTTCCTCCCTGGGACCCGGAACGTCGCTCTTAGGGGAGCGGATGGGGTCCCGGCATCCTTAGGCATCAGCCACAGACCAGACCGGTAGGAAAGATCGTGGGGCCCCTCGGTCCATCGTATTTACCGTGTTTTTCTCCTTAGATCGCCACGTTGACACTCCGGGAAGATATTTCCTGTTTATCGTGTGACGTCCTGTGTCCCCTGCTCGGGCTCCTTCCCCAGGTGCCCCGGTTCGTCCGTTTGACGCGATTCTTGCTCAGTCTTATTAGGATTTGCTTTGTCCCAGGAGCATTTTAAGCACCTTGCCTGTTAGCTCGGGTTATCCTTCTTTCTAAGTTATTTTAAAAATCGTCTCTGTTTTCTAGCTTTGCTGAGGTCTCACGAAAGGATAAATATTGTGTCTAGGTAGGCTGTGCCGTGTGATGATGGGATGCACGGTGACGTAAGGACCACAATCAAGTTAATTACACAACTGTCACCTCACACCGTTGTTACGGTACCTGGTGAGGGAGCCCTTAGGGTCTGTTCTCTTAGCAAATCTCAAGCACACAGGAGAGTCTTATCTATAGATATAAAAGCCTACGCAGCCGTTACGACAGAACGGCCAGAGACCAGCATTCAGATGGGTTCCCCCAGCACCGGGAGACAGCCACCCCTGGGCAGGCAGGCCCCCAGCCCCCAGGGGCCTGAGACCCCAGGGCCACCCCCTCCCACCCGAGCGCCAGAGCCTTCTCCTAGACCCGTGGTCGGCAAACCGCGGCTCGCGAGCCACACGCGGCTCTCTGGCCCCTTGAGTGTGGCTCTTCCACAAAACACCATGGCCTGGGCGAGCCTGTGTTGAAGAAGTGGCGTTAGGAGAAGTGTCAGTTTTATAAAAATGTGGCTCTCCAAAGAAATGTCCATCGTGGTCCTGTGGATATCTGGCTCTGTGGACGGATGAGTTTGCCGACCACAGGCCTAGACCATGGGGAGATCAGATCGGACGGGAGCCATGTTCAAACAACTGTCCTCAGCCCCACCCCTATGCCGCCCTTGGGTCAAGGGCACCAAGGCCATTGGGAAGGCTGTGCCCACAAATCAGGTGGCGTGGCCGCCATCAGGGGCAGCTGTGGCCGCATCCTCACCTGCAGGCAGCATTGGCCTCCAGGGCCCACAGCCCGGCCCCCTGGAGACACCAAGAAAGCACCTCCCATCCTCCCAGAAGCTCCGCTGCGGGCAGCACACCGCCACGGCCACATCTCCATCCCCAGTTCCAGACCCAGAACCAGGCGGAGGGGCCCGGCGTCGGTCAGGGCAGCGGACGGAGGTGAGCCAGACCTGCCTCGGGCGCCGCGGCCTGTCATTTGCATTCCGCCTCACCCCGGTCCCACCGCTCCTCGGAGTTAATCTCCAGCCGAGATTAGTTTATTCGATTAACTCCGCTCCCTGCAGACACGCGGGGAGCCCTCTGCCGCATCCCCAAGGAGCCTGCCCGCCCCGTCGCCGGCCGGGAGGAGATTCAATAGAATAATCTTCCTCTCTCCTCCTCTCGTATGATTGGAAAATAAATTGAAAATGAATTTCAGCCATTGCTTGTGTTTTAAATAGGAGATAAAGGGCAGCGCCCCGCGCCGCCGAGTTCAATCGCGGGGGGCGGGGCGGGAAGAGGGCCCCACGGTGAGACACACAAACCCCGGCCGGGGCGGCGGGGGCTCCAGCGTGAATGAGAGTGCCCGCTACGGCGGCATCGGTGTCATTAGGCTGCTGCGTGGCGACCCCCTTCACCGATGACTGTCCCTCAGTTTGTTTCTGGAGAGCTAACGCCTGCCAGCAAACCTTGAGGTTGTAAAATAGAAATGTTCCCTCCAGCATCCTGTGTCAACATGTCCCTTCAGCCCCTGGTGGGGTCTCAGGCTTGGCCGCATGTGAAACCAGCTGGGGAGTTTTAAAAAAACTCCGATGCCACCGAAACTGGTGTGGTTCAGTGGTTAGAGCGTCGGCCTGCGGACTGAAAGGTCCCCGGTTCGATTCCAGTCTCAGGGGCATGTACATTGGTTGCGGGCACATCCCCAGGAGGGGGTGTGCAGGAGGCGGCTGATGGATGTTTCTCTCTCATCGATGTTTCTAACTCTCTATTCCTCTCAATTCCTCTCTATGTAAAATCAATAAAATATATTTTTAAAAAAACAAAAACAAACAAACAAACAAAACAAACAAAACTCCGATGCCCGGCTCGGCCAGAGTGGCACAGGGGTTGAGCGTGTGCTGTGAACCAGGAGGTCACAGTTCAATTCCCAGTCAGGGCACATGCAGGGCAGCTGGCTTGATTCCCAGTGGGGGAACAGGGAGTATGGGCACATACCTGGGTTTCAGGGTCCTCCCCGGCCCGGGCCCTGGTCAGGGCAGGTACAGGAGGCAAGCCATCCACGTGTTTCTCTCACATCGATGTTCCTCTCTGTCTTTCCCTCTCCTGCTCTCTCTAAAAACCAATGGCATAATATCCCTGGGTGAGGATACAACAACAATAATAAAAATTAAAAAAGGCACAGGCTAGCTCAGCCCCTCCTTGTATGAGGCCCAGTGTGGCTGTAGATTGCAGGAGGTGTAATCTCAGCTATTCTCTCAGAAGAATCCCCTTTTAAAATGAGATGATTAAAACGCGCGGACGAGGAGACACGCCTGGGTAAGCGTCAGATCGATAGGCGGGCGCGGGGGCGGTTTCAGAGAGACGGAGCACGTTCATGTCCGTTGGATCATACGATTGTGCACAATAGGCTGTCGTCCACCTTTGGACCTTTGGCGGAGTCGCAGGAGGACCGAGATGACCAGGGCAGATTTCTTAAAAACTATACAAACAGTAACATAAAAACCCGAGTGTGGGATTTCTGCCCCATCCGAAGGAACAAAAGCCCTCTCAGCTGGTGCTCTCCACGTGCTGATTAGTGAAAATCGCCACAGACAGGTTTCAAACTGCTTGAGGTTTTTCTTCTCAAACCCTCGGATTTAGGCTCTTTTCATTTCATTTCATTTAATATTTATTTTTAAAATATATATATTTTTTTATTGATTTCAGAGAGGAAGAGAGAGGGGGAGAGAGTTAGAAACATCAATGATGAGAGAGAATCATTGACTGGCTGCCTGCTGCACGCCCCCCACTGGGATCGAGCCCACAACCTGAGAATGTGCCCTTGACCGGAATTGAACCCGGGACCCTTCAGTCCGCAGGCCCACGCTGCAGCCACTGAGCCAGACCAGCGAAGGGCTTCGGCGCATTTAAATGTATGCATCCCAGGCTCTGCCTGTTGAGACTGGACAAGTTGCTCTGGATTCGGCTCACATTCTGGTTGTTGGGGAGTCCAAAGGCTCCTATCGGGGTGTCTCCTGGTAGCTCGAACGCCACCCATTGGGGATCCATACTGTGCCGCCGTTGGAATGTGGGATCTCTCTTACTGCAGTGGGTTCAAAACAATCCTGGGCTCCGTCCGTGTCCCGTGCTTTCCAAAGGAATCTGGTCCCCAAATGCATCACCGAGTGGAGCCGAGGGCTCCCGAGACGTTAAAACCCTCCCAGGCCCTGCCCGGCTGAGCCCCGCCGTTAAATCTGGAGGCTAACAGGACAGAAAGCCGCATATTTTGGGTTTTATTGGATTCTCTGATTACAGTCCTCCCTGCCCTTCTTCCCCACGGAGGGGCTGGAGGCAGGGCCTCTGGATGGCTTGCATTCCTCATTTACAATCTCTCCCAGTGGGTGGTGCTCCGTGTGGGTTACTGTGCCTGGAGGAGGCACAACAACCAGGCCATTGTTCCCGGATTTACCATCGGGGCCCCCCGGGCGGGCCCCCAGGCCTCCCAGGTCCTGCCTTTCGACAGGCTCCCAGAGTTCCTCAGTATGATGAGCCCCCAGACTCCCCAGTGGAGGCCATGCTGAGAGCCCCCCACCCACGGGGCACTGCAGCCAGTCCCCCCACGGTCCCTTCCTCTGGCTCCTTCCCTCTGACAAAGTACAGAACCTCCACAGCATGGTAGGCTTAGAATGTTCGAGGGTCTGTCTTCAAGATGCTGAAGGCAGACTCTTGGGACCAGGCTGGTCCCCTCGGGGTGGGTGGCCATGGTGGCATCTTTGGGAAAACACCAGAGACCCTGCCGATCCAAGCACCTGGCGATGGTAGCTCCCTGCCTGGCCCAGAGGCGTGAGTGGCTGAGGGTCCCGGGAAGGGGGTTACCACTTAGCTGCCACGCAAGGACGCTGCTGCACATGGATTTCCAAGGAAGACCACACTCCACTTGTTTGGATCACTTTCAAAATATATATTGACGTTCTTGGGAACCATCTGTCCGTCTGCACCCACCTTAGACTGAAATAGTAGAAGGAAAGGAAAAACAAGAAAGAAAGAAAGAAAGAAAGAAAGAAAGAAAGAAAGAAAGAAAGAAAGAGAGAGAGAGAGAGAGAGAGAGAGAGAGAGAAGGAAGGAAGGAAGGAAGGAAGGAAGGAAGGAAGGAAGGAAGGAAGGAAGGAAGGAGAAAGGAAGGAAGAAAGGAGGGAGGGAGGGAGGAGGGAGGAAGAGAGGAAGAGAGGAAGAGAAAGGGAGAAAGGCAGAAAGAGAGGAAGGAAGAAAGGAAGAAGGAAGGGAGAACTGAGGAAAGGAGGAAGGAAGGAAGGAAGGAAGGAAGGAAGGAAGGAAGGAAGGAAGGAAGGAAGGAAGAAAGGAAGGAAGGAAGAAGGAAGGAAGGAAGGAAGGAAGGAAGGAAGGAAGGAAGGGAAAGAGAGGAAGAGTGGAAGGAAGACAGAAAACATAAGCCGAAGCTCTAAGACCCCTCTCTCAGACAGATACTGTGGGCAGCCATTTTTCCCGTCACTTCCCAGCAGCCTTTAGAGAAATTCCGCGTCAGTGAAGGTCGCCTTGCCTTTCGGGAGGAAACCAGGCCCGCGAGGCATGCTGTGCTGATGAGGACGCGTCTCTGAGAGCTGGCTCCGTGGCTGGGTGTGTGTTTATAAAGCAGGCCCGTCCCGAAAATACTTTAGCCCCAAGTCCTCGCTTCCCGTTTCTCTTCCTAAAAGAGAGTGGTGGGTCCAGCGGATCCCTCGTCGTGGAAATTCAATCAGGGGCATTAACGTGTAAACCAGTCGGAAAAACAAAGAGCTTCAGGGAAATTA
>NC_140517.1:3947280-3987280 GCF_964339955.1 Pipistrellus hanaki | reverse complement strand
ACACCATCTCCGCTCCAGGGCGTGCTCTCCCTCCGGACAGCGCGGGGGCGCCTGGATGGACTGGCTGCTCACTGGGATGCCTCCTTCTCCCTGAAGCTCAGCCCTCTGAGGGGACCATATTTGGAGGTAGGACTTTGGGGAGATAATTAAGGTTAAAGGAAATCCTAAGGGAGAGTTTGAGAGCCTTATGAGGGACAGGGAGGAAGCGGGGTGGGAGAGAGAGAGGGAAGGAGAGAGAAAGAGAGAGAGAAAGAGAGAGGAGACTCTTCCATGCTCACACACTGAGAAAAGGCCAGGTGTGGACACAGGGAGAAGGTAGCCACCTGCAAACCAGGAAGAGAGCCCTCCCCAGAGCCCATTGGGCAGCAGCTTGATCTTGGGCTTCCCGTCTAAGTATCCCGTCTAAGTACCCTGTCTAAGTACCCCGTCTAAGTACCCCGTCTGGTATTTCGCTGTGGCAGCCGAGCGGACTAATACACGGAGTCCTCAGTGTTCTTTCTCCTTTTAAAAATGCATGTGTTCATCCCCGAACGAGACCCTTCGCTCCTCTGGGGGCCCAGCACCGCGTCCGGGAGACAGTGGATGCTCCCGGTCAAACAGGTCATGGAGCGGACAGCCGTGCGGTGTGACAGCAGAGCCCTGGTCCCTTTCCTGCCCCCGTTTGGCTACGTCTCTGCCCTGTGTGGCCTTGGACATTCGTGTTTGCATGTAACACGCCTACAGGAGCACAGGTTCTGGGAAGTGGCCCGGGTTCTGGTCTGGACTCAGGAGACTTGCTCGGGGTGGCACGGCTCCTAAGAGGCAGACGTGGGATTCGAACCCTTGGAGCTGAGCCCGGGAACTTACACTCTCCACAGACACCCCACCCTGCCCTGCCCAGCCCAGACTCGGGGTGCCATTGCATCGTCAGCTCTCCTGCTTTGGGGTCCCTGGCCCTTCCTTGGTTCGTTTGTTTGATTTTCGATGGAGCAACAGGTTTGACCTGCTGGGCCCAAGAACTCCCAATCCCACCGAGAAAATAAAATAAAAATAATAATAATAATAATAAATCCCCAGGCCGAGACCAGTTTGGCTCAGTGGATAGAGCGTTGGTCTGCGGACTGAGGGGTCCCGGGTTCGATTCCGGTCAAGGGCATGTACCTTGGTTGCGGGCACATCCCCAGTGGGGGGTGTGCAGGAGGCAGCTGGTCGATGTTTCTCTCTCATCAACATTTCTAGCTCTCTGTCTCTCTCCCATTCTCTCTGTAAAAAAATCAATAAAATATATATTTTTAAAAAAATCCCCAGTCTCTGCCCCACCTCTGAGCTGCCCCAAAGGCTTCCCCCACACCCTCTCCCCCTTTTGTGAAGGGGCCCCATGTCTGACTTGATGAAAACGTCGGTGATAGATCATCAAACGCTGCTACCTGGCCGCGGACAGTGCCCTGTGTGTTGAACTATAAGTGGACAGGAGCAGGGGCCCTCGGTGCCAGAAAGGCAGAGGGTGCGGCTGCCTTTCCGGGGGCCCAGGCCGAGCCCCCGGGGGAGAAAGCAGGAGCCCCTAACGGTCCCGCCAGGTCTGGGGGGACGGCCCTTGTGTGACAAGATACATAGTTTCCTTTCAGCCCGGCAGCTTACCGGTTTCTATAGTTTCCCTAATGCGCAAAGCCGGCGGCCTAAGCTGGACAGAATAGGTTAAAAGGTGCCGAGGGCCGGCCGGGAAGCCGCATGCGGAGAATCAGACAGCGCACAAAGCAGCAAGCACATCTGCCGGGTCTTTGATGTCTTTTCTGAGGGATGTAAAGGGGGAAATACAACCGGTGCTCGGGCCGGGGCTGGGGGGTCACGATGGGCCCCGTGACAATGGCCAGCTGTGTGGGGGGGAGGGGGGCGGGAGCTGAGCGCGGGCTCAGACCATGTTCCCGGCGTCCCCGGGTGCGCTGCTCCTTCCCAAGCACCCCCTGGAGAACAGCGTGGTCACCCCCCTTTTCTTTTGAAGAAAGTCCCTGCTGGCCTCCCCAGCCCAGCTACACAAGACTTTTGCACAAGTTCGAGAGAGAGAGAGAGAGAGAGAGAGAGAGAGAGAGAGAGAGAGAGAGACAGAGAGAGACAGAGAGAGACAGGGGGGGGAGAGAGAGAGAGAGAGAGAGAGAGAGAGAGAGAGAGAGAGAGAGAGAAAGAGAAAGAAAGAGAGAGAGAGGGAGAAAGAGACAGACAGAGAGAGAGAGACAGGGAGAGAGAGAGAGAGAGGCAACTTTCTGGCTAAAATGCCAAGGCCCCAGCCCAGTGGCCTAAACCCCAGCCACCCCAGGGCCAGCACCCTTGTTCCGCCTGTTCGGAATTTCCCCCCAGATCTGCATAAACAAGCCTCTCTGAGGAGCACCACTGCTGCGTCCCCTCCGATCATCCATCTCGGCTCTCACGGATTGCCTCGCGCGGCCCCCGGAGGCGACAGGGTGACGTTTCTCATAAACGCGATTAAATTAACCGCTATTTATGCCCTCCTCTCCTGCCGGGATCTGTTTATCTCATTTTTTTTTTTTTTTTTTTTTGCTTTTTATTTAAATTTTAGGAGCAAGACGAATGTGTGCTTGCGTCCGCAGATCTCTATCCATCACCCCGGCAGGCAGAGGCGGGCGGGCGGGCGGCATCTGGGGGCGGCGGGCGTGTGGGAGGGAGAGAGGCGGCGGGCCAGGGTGCCCGAGGGAGCCGGCCGGGGCTCCTGCCTGCGGGCCCCGACTCCGTGGTTGTCGCTGCATTGTGCTCCCGGTTGTCATTAGTTCTTTATGATGTTTCCTGAAAAATATCTAATTGTGACAACTGTATTCCTCCCGCAGAACATATTCCCGGCATTGAGGAGCGCCGCCGTGGCCACAGGGTAACTGCCCTTGACTGTGGGCCCCTTTGTGGGCCGTCAATAGGCTTACAATGTGTGGAATTAGCGGGCACCGTGATGGACAGATGCGGGAGCCGCCATTCTCCGGCCCCAAATCTTCTTATGCAAATGCCCCCATGAATCCAGTTCAAAGCGCGGCCTTCAAAAATGAGCCGCCGGGGCGGGGGGGGGGGCGGGGGGAGAAAGTGACAAGAGAAAAGTTGAGACACTTGTTTTTCTAACGGGACATGATCTTGTTATCATAATCTGATCCCACTGGCGGGGGCGGTTTGTAGGGTTTTAAGGGCAGTAATCTGGGCCTTTGTGGGGCTGTGGACAGAGCCCCGGCTCCCAGGAAAGTCGCCAGTGAGAAGGGAGTGCGGTCCGGGCTTTCTCAAACAAAACTTCTCACCATAAAAAGCTTTTATCCCGCCGTCATCGCCCAGCTGGTTCTCAGTGGCGTCAGGGAGGTTGGCCAAGGGCAAGCAAGGCCTTTTTTTTTTTAATGAAAATAACGGATTCTCCAGATTACCCCCTCTCCCTGCCATCCGTCTGACTCAGCTCTCGGAACCAGCAAAGGAACTGAGTTTGTGTAACTTCTGCCCAGCCCCAGGCAAGGGGGCAGGGGCTGGCTGGCACTTGTGGGCCACCCACCTGTGCCAGGCATGTTGATTCCGTTCTGAGATCTTTTGACAACACTGACTTGTTCCATGTTCGCAAGCAGCTGAGGAAGCAGCTGCTAGACTGGCGCTGCCATCCCCATTGTACAGATGGGAAAAGTGAGGAAAGGGGTGACTTTGCCTTGGCCCTAAGTTATTAAACCATGGGGGGTGGGGTGGGGGGGAATGAGCAGCTAATTCCAGTGGGAAATGGAATTTCCCATGAAGATTTATCCCTCCAGCATCTGCCCCTCCCTCCCTGCCTCTCCCCTCACCCCTGGGTAGCCCAGCCAGTGAAAGGGTACTTGGCCAGTTCTTTGCCTCTTGACACAGTTATGTGATAGATCTGTATTTATAAAAGATGTTCTAGCCCGGCTGGTGTGGCTCAGTGGTGGAGTTTCGACCTAAGAACCAGGAGGTCACGGTCCGATTCCCGGTCAGGGCACAGGCCCCAGTTTCAGGCTCGATCCCCAGTGTGGGGTGTGCAGGAGGCAGCCGATCGATGATTCTCTCTCATCATGGATGCGTCTATCTCTCTTTCCCTCTCTGAAGTCAATAAAAAAAATATTTTTAAAAATGTTTTAAAGGAGACTATATCTCGAAATAGTAATGTGTTTTTTTGATAGTAGCCATCTAATTGCATAAAGAGCTGAACCCCATGGCCACCCGGAAGTGAAATGCCCTAAGCAGAAAGTTTTTCCTTAACAAGACGTGGCAGGTTGTCTGGTGTCATTCCTACGGGAACGGCCTGTGTTGTCTGCCTATGCATGCACTGCGTATTTGGCATCTGTGCCTGAGTTGTTCACTGAGCACTGATTCACTGATCCCTCATCTCCAATCCACCCTGTGAGGAAAGTCGGCTTATAATTTCCATTGTACGGCCGAGGAAACTGAGGCACCCCCTCCCCTCAATAGGTTCAGTTATTTGTCGGAGGCCAGAGAGCCGAGACGTCCACCCAAGACCTCTGGTCCACCCTGGACCACTCTGTGCCATGCCAGTCAAGATGCTCCCGCCACCCAGGGGGTTGGGGTTGGGGGCGGTGGCTGTTTCTCTTACCTGCCCTGACCAGCCCGTCCGAATTCCCCTTCTCCCCAAAGTCCGTTTTAGTCCTGCGTCTGTCCTTGGACCTCCATTCCCCCCTGTTCTCCGGAAGCTTATTGGATTCGTTACATCATTGCCTTGTTGTGTTTGTGTATTTGTGTGTTTGTATGTGTTTGTGTGGATGGGTGGCGTGTGCATTTGTGTGTGTACCAGTATATGTTTGGGTTTGTGTGTTTGTATGTTTGTGCATGTGTGTGTGTGTATTTGTGTGTGTATATTTATTTGTATGCGTGGTTGTGTGTGTGTGATGTATGTACACGGGAAGCGTGTATGCTGTGGAGGGTGAAGGTGGGAGGGGGAGGCAGAGGGGAAACAGGGTGGTTCGCCATTAGGGAGACTGAAGACCCCAAAGGCAAAGAGCTGGCCCCGGGTCCTTCATCTGGCGGGTCCCTCCGAGGTCCCCTCCGGCGAGAGACATCCTCGGCGACCTTGACTTAGGACCTTCGAGGTTTGTTGCTGAAAGGAGTCCGGTGACAACACGGGAAGGCATGTCTGTGCGCCCCGGGATGATATAATGACGAGAACAGCAGCAATAACAACAAAGGTCGATACGCACAGGGGCTCGGCCTGGCCCCAGGCGCCGTGCCAAAGGCTTTCTCTGGGTAACCCGCGAGCCACAGATAGGACGACGCAAAGGAGGAAACTGTCACAAACGAGGGAGGAGAGGCGCTGGCGCTGGGAGAGCTAACTCGGTTGCCTGGACCGGAGTGGTTGTGTGTGTCTTCCCTCCCTAATGAGTTTCCTTTGGACCAGGGGTCTTCAAACTATGGCCCGCGGGCCACATGCGGCCCGCAGAGGAGTCTGATCTGGCCCACCAGGTTTTTTGGGCAGTGAGCGCAGCCGAGGTGTTACAGTAGGAATTAGTAGTTCATATAGTCCGGCCCTCCAGCTCTCTGAGGGACCGTGATCTGGCCCCCACTTTAAAAAGTTTGAGGACCCCTGCTTTGGACAGACAGGCTGTTTCTCGGCCCAGCTTCCCCGAGAGCTCGCAGTCCCTGTGGTTCAATGTTTGATGACTTGGACGCGAATCCCAACGCTAAGGGCAACGTAAGAGGAAGGCAGCGCGGGGCTATGAGTCCCGGAGGACCAAACGGGCAGCCGCAGGAGGCAGCCGATGGCCGGGCCTGGCTGGGCCAGGAAGGGCCAGGATGGGGGTCTCGGAGGCCTGGGCACCCTGCGGGCGGGCTCAGGAGGGAGAGCTGCTGTGTCTGGAGAAGGTGCCGCCCTCGGCCTGGCCTGGCGCTCACTGTGGTTTCCCCCGTCTGTTGTGGCAGCAGAAATATGGCAGGTGGGGTGCCTGGAATTGCTGCCAGCCAGCTCAGCAGCACATGTCAGTAGGCAGTATTTATGTGGGCCCCGCGCTCCTGAGAGAGAGAGAGAGAGGGGGGGGGGGGAACAAACTAGACAGGACCCGTATTTCTGGAGTTCCCGAAGCTTCAGCAGCTCCTGACAGTGCTCGGGCAAGCTGCCACCCACACCTCAGGACGCAGCCCGGCTGGTTTATGAGGTTCCAGGTCCCCCCAAGACATCTTTATTCACGGCCGGCTCCAGGAGGGCTGCTCAGGTCAAGTTTCCCATCGCTCTCTGATGTCTTCCAGCGAGCGGAGCGGTGCATAGGCGGCTGAGTGTCTTTGTGCTTGTTTTATGGTTGGAGCTTCCTCCTCCTCCCCCTCCTCCTCCTCCTCCTCCTCCTCCTCCTCCTCCTCCTCCTCCTCTTCCTCCTCTCCTCTTCCTCCCCTCGGATTGGTGACAGTGTCCTCTCTTGACATCGCCCAGAGCAGCTGTGTGCACTGGGAAGAAACAGAAAATTCAACAGTTTTTATTTAAAAAGAAAAATAAACAGACATTTTTCCCCCAAAAGAGCCAGAAACCCAGGCGCTGGTGCTGGCTGATGTGTGTGCCCAGTGATGCCACCAGGAACCTCGGCCCCGTCTCTGTTCTCTGTCATCCCCACTCGGCTGGCTTTCGTCTTCATGCTCGTCACCCCAGGGTGGTAAGGGGGTCCCCCCAAATCATGCCAGCTCACAGCAGGAAGCATGGAGAAGAGGCTTGGCACCAGCCACCACCTGGGTCTTTATCAGACAATCCAAAGCTCTCTCAGCCGGGCCAGTGTGGCGCAGGGGCTGAGCGTCAACCCATGAACCAGGAGGTCACGGTTTGATTCCTGGTCAAGGGCACACCCTTCATCCTCAGTAGGGGGCGTGCAGGAGGCAGCCGATCCATGATTCTCTCTCATTGTTGATGTTTCTATCTCTCTCCCTCCCCCTCCCTTCCTCTCTCTGAAATCAATAAAAATATATTAAAAACAAAAAACAAAACAAAAAACTCTCTCAGACCACCCTCTTCTCATCAGCCTTCTACTTACACATCCCTGGCCGCAAGCATGCTGGGAGAGGGGGCATTCCACTTTCCAGCTGCATCATGGGAGATGTCGAGAGAGAGAGAGAGAGAGAGAGAGAGAGAGAGAGAGAGAGAGAAGGGGAGAGAGAGAGAGAGAGAGAGAGAGAGCAGGAAACGAGCACTGAAATAGGCGACAAATGGCATGCACCACTGTGGGTCAAGGCCTTGGTCAAGGTCACTCAGCCAGCCAGCCAGTCCAGGACGCGGTGCTCTGCTGTCCAGTTCCAGCCTCGCTTTCCGGTCACGTCAGGGGCTTTGTAAGGACGGTGTCTCAGAAAGACAGAGGATGGACCCGGAAGGAGAGGGAGGACCCTGCAGACCTCCCACAAATCCGTGTCGCCGGCCGGACACGGTACGTGTCTCCCTGCAGCTCTGTCGCCAGCGTTCACGGGCCACCCCCTGTCACCGGAGCAGATGCCCCGCCCGCCCGTCCTGCAGAAGGGCGGCTCCGTGTCCTGGTCTCAGATGGAAGCAGCTCAACGTGCAACCAGAGTGTCACGGCCCAGACCAGCGCCTGTGGTGGGAGCACGGCAGACATGAGATCCCGGGACAGCCGGGCGCGGCTTGCGGCCCAGTGTTTTCTCAGTTGCAGCCCGTCGGTGGGTGGCAAATGCGCTTTAATGGGCCATGACCGGCTCTGAAAAATATGGAATAGGAGAGAGCAGAGAGGAGAGTCCAGCGTGCATTGCCCACGGGAGGGGCGGTGTGATGGTGTAGCTTTTGTCTCTGTGTGGTGTGTGTGTGTGTGTGTGTGTGTGTGTGTGTGTGTGTGCACGAGTGCACCAAGCTACGCTGTGTGTGCCACAGTCCACACGTTGGAAAAGCATCACTTCCCCTTTTGTCCAGGAGTGAAAGGACACACACAAGGAGGCTCAGACACGGCCCTGTCACGCAGGCGGGCTGGGGCTGCCTGGACGCAGGCCATTATCTTGAAAGCCAGGTTCCTAATTATCTTGAAAGCCTGCGTGCGGGGGGTGAGGGGGGGGTTTGCAGGGATCCCAGGCACCCTCCAGCCACTCTGTCTCCTGGGCTGAGTGGCCGTTGGCCCTGGCACCTCGGCCAGGCAGCTCTGGTTAATGAGAGCGGGTGCTCTCCCGAGACGACCCTCACCTCCTTGGGTGTTACAATTCCCCGGAGGCCGTCCTCCTGGCACCGCGGAAGGCCGGCCTGGAACTGGGGCTTGCTGACCTCTGAGGGGGGATGAGCTGGTTGGCCTGTGAAGGAGAGAGATGTGAGGCATTATATTCTTCCCCTTAAAATGTGTGTCCTTTCTGCCTCTGATTGGAATCTGTTTACATTCAGAGGAAGTGAATTAATATATATATATATATCCTGTTTCTCCGAAAATAAGACAGTGTCTTATATTAATTTTTGCTCCCAAAGATGCACTAGGTCTTATTTTCAGGGGATGTCTTATTTTTCCATGAAGAAGAATACGGTACACATTTATTGTTAAATGAAAATAAAGGAAATTTATTACCTGTATACGGTACGGTAGTACGGTAGTTGTCAACACAAACCAGACAAACTGTGAATCCTACAGTGTCAAGAATTTACTCATTTATTCAAGGACAATCATGTCATCATCTTCTGGAACATCATCCTAACAATCCAATTCCTGAATTTCCTGGTGAATTTCTCGTGACTCCATTTCTTTCAGAATCAGTGGACCAAATCTCTCATGTTTAGCGTGGGGCGGGGGGGGGGGGGGGGGGGGCTTATTTTCGGGGGGGATGCCTTATATTTCACTCAGAAGGAAACCTGTAAGTAGGTTTTATTTTCGGAGGATGTCTTATTTTCGGGGAAATATGGTATATATATATATATATATATATATATATATATATATATATATATATATATATATATTATTGATTTTAGAGAGGAAGGGAGAGGGAGAGAGAGAAACACCAATGGTCAGAGAGAATCATTGCATCCCCCCCCCCCCCCCCCCCCACTGGGGATAAAGCCTGCAGCCTTGGACCCGTGGGGACGTCTTTCTTCCATCTGTACAAAAGGCTGGAAGGAATACTATGCAAACAGCCATCTACCCAATTATAGGTTCTATAATCAATATGTTGCTATACTTGCGTTATCACGCACCCATCCTTTACCCACCCATCAATCCATTTTATGATTATGTGTGCGCATTTCAGAGTATGTTGCAGGCTCTGGCACACTTTATCCCTACATATATCAGCCTGCATGCCATCCACTCAAGTTTAATACTTGTTTATCGCTTTTTTAAAGAAAAAATTCTACTCATGGCATGCATAAATCTTAAGCGTGCCAGTACATGAGTTCTGACAAATGCGTGTGCCTTTGTAATGCACCCTGCTATTAAGATACAGCACAATACCATCTCCCTCCTGCCTCTTCCAGCCAATTCTTCCTCTGCTTCACCAAAGCAAGTATCTCCTCCCAGCTTTCTCCTTCATGAATTAGTGTAACCTGTTCTTGAACCGCGTCCCAGAAAATGGACTCCTATGTGAGTGCATGGCTTTGGTGTAAGGCTTTCAACTCAGCATAATACTTTGTAGACGCACCATGTCATTGCACGTATCAATAGTTAGTTCCCGTTATTTTGAAATTCTGTTACATGACTGAACCTCCGTTTGTATATGTATTCTCCTATTTCTGGTGGCTTCTAATAGACAAATGACTTCTTGTCTTTTTTGCACAAGTCTTTTGATGGACAGATGCTTGTATTTCTTCTGGGTGAATACCTAGCACTGAACTGCTAGGCCCCAGGATTGCTGGATTGCTGAATGTTCAGATATTCAGAAGTCACTACACACACACACACACACACACACACACACACACACACACGTGTGTGTGTGTGTGTGTGTGTGTGTGTGTATAGTGACTTCCCTTTCCCCAAAGTGATTATACTATCTTACATTCCCACCAAGGAGGTTTGAGAGGGTTGCTCATTCCATGTCCTTGTCAACACTTCGTGTTGTCAGACTTTTCCGTTTTAGCCAGTCGGGGGGTGAGTATGTAGTGGTAGCTCAGTGTGGTTTTCATTGGCATCTTCCTGATGACTAACAACGTTGAACACTTTTTCACGTGTTTATGGGCATTCATCAATTCCTGTTTCCTTTGTAAGATATCTGTTCAAATCTTTCCCCCTTAAAAAAATACTGAGTTGCTTGCCAAAACCAGTTTGGCTCGGTGAATAGAGCGTCGGCCTGCGGTTAGATTCTGGTCAAGGGCATGTACCTTGGTTGCGGGCACATCCCCTAGTGGGGGGTGTGCAGGAGGCAGCTGGTCGATGTTTCTCTTTCATGGATGTTTCTAACTCTCTATCCTTCTCCCTTCCTCTCTGTAAAAAAATCAATAAATTATTATTATTATTTTTTTTTTAAAGAAGAGGAAGGAAAGAGTATACACATTATGAGAACTTTCAGCGCCTCTTGGGATCCCAGAAGGGTGTGCACTGGCAAGCTAACCAAGAATCCCCCCTGAGAAGATCGGAGCATCCGGGTCAGTCACAGAAGGAGATGGGACCCATCAGCCAGAGCTGGATGTAGCATCTTCTCTCAACTAAGCCCCCGCGTCAAGGCTGGTATTTGCCGACCAATCCTAGCCCGTTAGCCATCAGCCAGTCCACACCCTCCCAGGCCGCCCTGTCCAACCGCACACGAACAGCTCACTCCGGGTTCCGAGTCTCTGGCTTATCAGCAGCGTGTTGACAGAGAGCCTAGCGCCGAGCTTTAGGAATCAAGGATAATAAACCAACGTCCAATCGATCGTACACAGTTCAACACATATTGATTGATCAATGATCGCCGTTCCTGCACAGGTCTGCCCGAAATAAAGTCAGTGG
This sequence comes from Pipistrellus hanaki, assembly GCF_964339955.1. NCBI lineage: Eukaryota > Metazoa > Chordata > Mammalia > Chiroptera > Vespertilionidae > Pipistrellus > Pipistrellus hanaki. Next base: position 3,976,433 of record NC_140517.1, on the reverse strand, counting down.
GGTCTGGTTAAACCTCAGAGATGAGCCGAAACCGGTTTGACTCAGTGGTAGAGCGTCGGTCTGCAGACTGGAAGGTCCCAGGTTCGATTCTGGTCAGGGGCATGTACGTTGGTTGTGGGCACATCCCCAGTGGGGGGTGTGCAGGAGGCAGCTGGTCGATGTTTGTCTCTCATCGACGTTTCTATCTCTCTATCTCTCTCCCTTCCTCTCTTTGAAAAATCAATAAAAATATATTTAAAAAAAAAAAAAAACTCAGAGATGAGAAGTGTCAACAGAGAACCAACTGGCCCTCCCCTCTCCCCTTCTTTTTTTCATCTGAGAAGGCTCCCGGATCAGCCTCTCCTTCTCTCCGCGGCAGCGATGGAGGTGACACATCAGAATTCTGGGACCCTGAGGCCCAGCGGCGATGTTTTCAATCACGATGGCAATTGGCCCGCTCCCCCAGCCCGGCTTCTTTCCGGGCCCTGGACCAGGGCCCCCTCCTGTGGCTCCCCCCACACCCTTTCTGAGGGCCCCGCGTGGCTACGACGGATAATGACCTGCTCCCGTGATTGCCACTCATTTGGCAATCTTACTTCCATCCAAAGAGTAAGGCTTACAGGGCGTGTGCCCACCCGCTCCCCGAGGCCCGGATCTTAGCTCCCTGGGCCGGGAGCTCCCGACCGAGACACATGGAACTGATTTCTCGGCCAGACGGCCTCACTGCGGAGGGAATTACACTCAAGACGCTGGCTCCCCCGCCCGCCCGTGTCTCCGGACTGCGTGTGCGGCTCAGCGTGCGGAGCCTGATGGGCACCAGACCCCGCCGGGCGCTCTGCGTTTTAGTGTCTCATCTAATCCCGGCAGTGGCCGCCGAGGGAAGCGTTCTTGTTATCCCCGAGACGGAGAGGGCCGAGGAGCTTGTACACAGCAGCGCTGTGATTTCTTCTCAGGAAGATGGACGCTTAGGCCTCCAACCTGTCCATTTTATTTTTAAAAAAATTCTCTCTCACCGAAACCGGTTTGGCTCAGTGGATAGAGCATCGGCCTGCGGACTGAAAGGTCCCAGGTTTGATTCCGGTCAAGGGCCTGTACCTTGGTTGCAGGCACATCCCCAGTAGGAGGTGTGCAGGAGGCAGCTGATCGATGTTTCTCTCTCATCGATGTTTCTATCCTTCTCCCTTCCTCTCTGTAAAAAATCAATAAAATATATATATATAAAAAAAAAGAAAGAAAGAAAGAAAGAAAAGAAAGAAACCAGTTTGGCTCAGTGGATAGAACATCAGCCTGCGGACTGAAAGGTCCCAGGTTTGATTCCGATCAAGGGCCTGTACCTTGGTTGCAGGCACATCCCCAGGAGGGGGTATACAGGAGGCAGCTGATCAATGGTTCTCTCTCCCTCTCCCTTCCTCTTGGTGAAAAAAAAATCAATAAAATATATTAATAAAATAAAATAAAATGTTTTCTGGGGACCTGCATGTCCCCCTCCCCGGTTCCCGTTGCTCACAGCAGAGATGGGGCTCCCCCTTCAAGCCATTCGTCAGGGCGGCGGATTAAAATGGTGTCACAGGAAGTCTTCTGCTCGCCTCGTCCCGTAACCCAATCACCCGCTCTCTATCGATAATTCATTACGTGCCACCGGGCCCTCGCTGGGCCCGGGATGGTTTCTGCCGCCAGGATTGCCGGCCCCTCTTCTGTAATGGCCTCCTGATGGGGCCGACCGCCCCCCTCCCGCGGGCGATCCTATTATTCTGCCATCCGTCTGGGGAGGGTGCTTAAAAGCTTCCTCTCATTTTCTCCACGGAACTCGTGTATTAGCGGAGTTTTTACATTAAACGGCCATCCTTAATGTCCCCCGGCACATCGCCTCTTTTCTGGAGAGGACTCGGAGGCAGGGCTCGGCCGGTTCCAGAATCCATACTAATCGAATCCCTCCTCCCGCCTCGGCCCAGGGCCCTGGCCGGGCGCAGCGGCTTTTAATCTGGAGGAAGAACTTAGCAGAGAGAACAAAAACAATGGAAGCCGCCGCCGCCGGTTACAGGCGAGCGGGGATGGACGCAATTTGTTTTATCAAAGGGAATTAGCGGATACTGCAGTCAAGTGGCGGAATGAAGGTCAAAAAACGCCCCGATTTATCGTCCGCCCCGCGACCGACAGCAGTGCGTTGTGAAAAGCCCGACCCCAGGCAAACCGTGGATCAACGCCCGAGTGTTGATAGGAGAGGAGGAGGCAGGTTAATGCGAACACTCTGAATCGACGCTGTGATCTGGCAATTTAAAAACAGGGCGATCCGGCTTAGACACCCTCATCCTCTGCCCCAAAATCGCTCCCCTCGCCTGCACCTGCGCTTCCCAGCAGCCCCTGGGCAAGAGACTGGGAACCACCGCTCAGCACCTGCTTGGAGAAAGAAAGAATGCGGGACGTCACCGAAACCGGTGTAGCTCAGTGGATAGAGCGTAGGCCTGCGGACTCAAGGGTCCCAGGTTCGATTCTAGTCAAGGGCATGTACCTTGGTTGCAGGCACATCCCCAGTAGGGGGTGTGCAGGGGGCAGCTGGTGGATGTTTCTCTCTCATCGATGTTTTTAACTCTCTATCCCTCTCTCCCTTCCTCTCTGAAAAAAAATCAATAAAATATATTTTAAAAAAGAAAAAGAATGGGGGCCGCCGACTCACCTTCCCTGTGGCATTCAAGCAGGAAGCGGCGAAGTTGCAGCTCAGATTCCTTTAGGACACGAAGGGACAGAGCTGCGTGCTGCCTGCAGGCCCCGGGCTGGGGGGTGTTGGACGTGAGGAGGCAGAGTCCTCCTGAGCGTCAGGCTGATTTCCTTCCCGTGCGGATAGCAAGGCCCATCTCGCTAATGGATTGGGGGCAGGACGGGGCTGCGTTCGGAGGCCAGTGATGGAGACGGCATGCGTCTCAGTCCGAGAGTGGCCGGGGGTTGGGAGGAGGGAGACGGAGGACGATGAATCATCCATCCTTTTGACGTGGGGCCCCGCCCTGAGGGGAGAGAATTCATTTGACTGACCTCCCCAGAGTGAGCACCAGTGGTGATCCACAGAACGGGAAGAGGATGTGCTCCCAGCATTGGAGCCAAACGGGTCTGGGTTCGAATGTTGTCTCTGCCACCAACCAGCTGTGTGGCGTCGGGCAAGCCCCTTAGCCTTTCCGAGCCTCAGTTTCCCCATCTGTACAATGGGCATAACCACGTCTGCCTTGTAGGGTCGCCGTGAAGATAACAGAAAGGATATCTATGCAAAGCTCCTCACCACATAGTAGGTGGTCAGCACAGCAGGAGTTCGCACCATCCTAGGTGGCTGGTGTCTCCTTGCACGGCCAACTGCAATGCGGAGGGATGGCCGCAGCCGAGACTTCAAACAGCGAATCATACCGTCATACATGGACCTGTTTATTCCACGCAAAGACAACAGACGGATTGCATTAGGAAGTTAACGTGACAGGAGGAGTCCCCATAATGGCATCTGTTCTGCACTTCAAAGCTAAGCTGCCGAAACCCTCCGTCCTGCCCTCCTAAGTGGCCGGGGTGTCCCCCACCGGCGGGGAGCCGGGCGGAGAGGGCCGAGGCGCCCCCTCCTCCCTCCGGGGGCATGTGTCTCACTCTGCGCCTCCTCCTGGCTCCCGGAGCCTCCGTGCCTCTGTCACCCTCCCGGGTGACAAATCCATTCGTCTGGGCATCTTCGGGAGAGAAACGCTCCCAGAAAACTGGCCGGAGCTGGTTTTTGGAAAAAAGCCCCAGGGAGGTCTCCCACAGACCGGGGTCCCTTCCCAGTGAGATCCCAGCGGGCGGGCGGGCGGGGAGCGTGTGGCTCCGTACAGCGGGCAGGCCGTGGCCGGGAGCCCTCCGACCGCAGGACGCAAAGGAGACCCGGCCACTGGCAGGTGCACCGACGGGCAGCGCTCGGCCGCATCCCTTTGTCTGCTGCCCGCTTCATCCTCAAAGCTGGACCACCCTCTGCAGAGGAGCGTGTGTCACGCTGACAGATTCCCCTCCATGAGAAACCGCTGCTGCAATTTGTCTTTCCAGCGGAGCTTCTGTGGGCCCGTGTGGCATGGAGGAGGAAGAAAAAAAAATGTTGTCCTTGTCACCTGCCATTTTTCCAGCCGGCCTGACACCCGGGCTTCCCAGCAGCCCTCTGCAGCGGGACCTGTCTCCCCACGCTTAGCGCCGCCGAATAATTGAGGTTGTCACATCTCTTGTTCATTGTTTTTTTTTGGCTTTTTTTTTTTTTTTTTTTTTTTCCGGGCCCGGAAACAAAAAATGCAAATATTGCATCGCCGTCATTAATTTCCCCATCCTTCTCTCGGCTGGCGGCGGGGATCTGCTGGGAAGGGCTGCCGGCGTGGTGATTGCCGGCGCGGTGGCACCGGGCGCCGGCCGGGGTGGGGAGAATCTCATCAGATGGACGCTCGGGGAGGCCATCCATCACGCCCGCTGACAGCCATTTTGCCTCCGTTTGTTACAGATGTGAACATGCTTAATTATTTGTAGTGTAATTAGTTCATGAAATGTCAGGAAATGTCAAACTGTGTTCGCAGCACAGATTTCTTTCTTCCTATTTTTTTTTTTTTTTTTTTTCCTTCTTCGCGGCAGAGAGCGGCGGGAGCAAGTGTCAGTGGGAGACGAGGAGGACGGATGAGCGGGGCTGTGTCTGCAGGCAGATGAGGGGCCGGCGTGGGGGGGCGCGTGAGGGGCCGAGACAGGAAGCCGGGACCTTCTGGAGAAGCTGCCCCAAAAGTCACAAGATTTGGATGCGAGGCCTAAACCGGTTTGGCTCAGTGGATAGAGCATCGGTCTGCAGACTGAAAGGTCACAGGTTCGATTCCGGTCAAGGGCATGTTTTGGATGCGAAAGGATGTCAGGTTTAAGAGAAAAAAGTCTCCCCCTGGGAAGGCACATTCTTCCTTATAGTCCTTGTGCTAGAACCTGTTCCTTTTTCAAACTGTTTATTTCTTTTTCAAAATACAGGTGTTATTGATTTCAGGGAGGAAGGGAGAGGGAGAGAGAGAGAAACATCCATGAGGAGAGAGAATCAGTGATCGGCTGCCTTCTGTGGGCCGCACACTGAGGATCGAGCCTGTAACCTGGGCATGTGATCTGACCGGGAATCGAACCCTGGCCTCCTGGGTCATAGGTCGACGCTCAGCCGCTGAGCCGCGCTGGCCCCGGGCTTTATTCTTAGGTGGATGAAAGGACAGGGTGTGAAGCCCATCTCGGTGTGAGGGGCACATTTTCTGCCCCCGGCGAGGGCAGACGCCTCCTTGCGGAAGGGGGCCTCCCACAAGCTCCCGGGTGTGTTTCCTTCTCCTCTGAGGCTGGAGGCGGGTGCGCCTGCCCCGCCAAAGAGGGGAGGAGAGAGAGGCTCTGGGGAGACGGGGCTTTGAGTCTGAGGAGGCTTCATTTCTTGGCAAAGTCTCCAAAGGAAAACCAAGCATGTCCCTGGCCACAGAATGTGAGTGTTATAAACTGCTGTAAACTCGGGGCACTGTGGACAGCACCTCCACAGGCTACAAAAAAAACAAAACAAAACAAAACAAAAACACAACACACACACACAACAAAAACAAACAAACAAAACAAAACCCGTGCAAGCAGCTGGACAGGAGGTTGAGCGACATCCTCCGAATGCCCTCTGATTGACATTCTGTCCTCGGATTCCTGGACCGCCCTCCACGGTCCCTGGAGCCCAACAGCCTTGAGGTGGCAGAGCTGGTGGCCACAGCTGGCCCCCCCACGTCCCCGGCGGGCTCTCGGCTGCTTTACACCAGGGGCGGGGAACCTTCTTCCGTGCCCAGGGCCGTTTGCATAGTTAGAACATCACTGAGGCCCGGACAGAATCCTCCACTGACACACCAGTGACGGCTGTCTGTGATCAAACAGCTCATTCACCCCACGCCTGCTGTAAGCCTTCGTGAAAACGGCTCTCTTACCCAGAGGAGCGGTGCCCCGGGTTCTCTCCCCCCTCCCCGCGCCCGGCATCTCCATCTGCTCAGAGAGGAGTCCAGGAACGGGCCCGCTCCCCTGAGCCGTTCCCCTCTGGGGTCTCACCGGCCGCGCCTTAGGATGGCCGCCCCACACAGCTCTGCTCTCGGCCCTGTGACTCCCCCGGCCCGGGACAACCGTCACGCATCAGCTCTGTTCTCAGCCCCTGTGACACCCGCCACCCCCCACCCAGGACGCCCCTCACTCATCTCCGGACATGAGCCTGTGCCCCAAACACTCCTGCCACTGCCTTTTTTTTCCCTTTTTTTCCGGGTGAATGTTGGGCGGGAGAAAGGCATTCTCCAAATGAGGTCGTGAAGATATCAACGCTCAGCTAGGGGTGGTCGTTACTAACCCCAGTCCTGGCACGATCTTAAGAGGAGGGGAGAGAAGAGAAGAGGCCCACATTTACACACACACACACACACACACACACATGCACACACACACACACACACGCACACACGCACACACACACACACGCACACACGCACACACGTCACACACAAAGGCAAATGCACTTCACCGAAGCGGCCCTCCTCGGCTGCCTGGGGAACGGAGCTCCGTGGGAGGCTGTCCGTGTGGCAGCCCGGGAAGGATGCGGGCGAGGAAAACACGCATGTCCCCGAGCGTACACGCACAAACCAGCGGAAGACGGGAGGCCCGGCCCCAGGAGGTGCCGGTGACTCGGTGACGTGGTCAGAGCCAGAGCGGGCTCTCCGCCGCCATCCCCGCGGCTCCAGGCCCTCCTCCCCCGGGGACCCTGGTCCCTGGGTTCATCCGAGGACCCAGGTTCCCCAGGTTTTTCATTCCCCAAGACACAGAGGGGGCACATGGAGCCGGGTCTCCTCCCCGGGTCTGCGTGACCCAGGCTTCCGGGGGGCCCGGGAGGCACCCCTTCCCACCTTCTCTGTGCGCGGCGGCCGCCGCGGGCCTCATGGCAGGAGAGTGTGGCCGTGGTTGCCTAATGGCTTCCCGGCCGGGAGCATTACATTTCACAGCTGCTTCGGCGGCGTTAATCTCCCTGCCCACACCCCGCCTGCGATGATGTGCCGGAGCGAGATAATGTTTTAAACGGACGGAGGCAAAGTAAACCAGACAAGTCTGTTATTGGCTTTATAATTACATAATTAACTTTTTGTCTCTAATCGTTACGGAGGTAATGGTGCCGTGAAAATGGGCTCCTCTTGAGCAGAAACCAAATCAAAAATCAATAATCCATAGCATGCCATTAGGGCCTGTAACAGCCCTTGTTGAAGTGGCCGGGATTTTTGTCCTGCAAATGAATTTCATTAGGACGCAGGACGCTATCGCGCGCAAGCTGACTCTGGGCTGATAGCCGGGCGCGGGAGCACCCTAATCAGCCGCGTGCAGGGAAACGGACAAATGTTGCCGTAAATTACACCGCACTGGGGGGGGGGGGGGGGGGCACTCCTTACTGTACGGCAGTTGACCCTCCTGGAAATTAATTCTATTTCCCCTGAACCCTCCTTTATTTCTAATTTACATTACGATCACCAGCGTCTGAGAAATGATCGCATAAAAAAGATTAATGTACTAATTACCCGTCCCCTTATCTCTCTCCCCCCGACGCCCGCACCTCCGGGCCCGCTGCGAGTGGCGTGGGAAGCGTGTGACTTATTTCGCGGTGACAGGGGTAATGTGTTTGTAAACTGAGCTATAAATATCGGCATCGCGTACCCGGACGCCCGGCCGCCAGCCTCTCTCTCCAGACTCCGGGCCCCGGCGTTCCCGAGCGAGGGTCCTCCCCATGGATCTCCAAACGGACCAAAAAAAATTCTCCAAGCCAAATTATGAGGGTGTCACTGTGAAATGAGGTGCCTGACCCCGCTTCTGATGTATGCTTATGTCGCTCCGCGGTTCCCTCCTGCAATTTTATGCATCGCTATTCACCGCTGGGACCGGGGACGCGGCGTTCCCGAGAGGGGGTAAGTAATACTTTAATACACCTAGGAGAGGAGGCTGCGCTTTTTTTTTATTTTTATTTTATTTCATTCCATGAATATTCTGAAAGCCAGCTGTCATGCCCGGCGATGAATAGCCCCACGCCTCACTGCGGAGCAGAGCGAACTTCTGACGGCGGGGTTCGGCTCGGAAAACTTTATCTCCTCTCCCCGGCGCCCCCAACGCTCATTATCCTGGCTTCACTGTGATTTTTTTTTTTTTTTTCCTATTATTTCCAGTGCGTTCCATTTAAGATGGAAGAGGCTCGGAGATAAATCAGAACAGCAGGGGGATTCTCGGGGCAAGAGCTGGACTCCAAACGTGGCCTGGCCTTGGCGGGTGGGTGCAAGGCAGGGCCCTCTGGGCTCCTGTCCCCCGGAGAAGGTGCCCGGGAACAGATTGCCTATAAACGGGAGCACGTAGGATAATGCAATCTGCTAGGGTTTGTTTTGTTTCATTTTTATATGTGCTGATGCCTGCTGCATTCGGTCATCTGAATTCCACAGTCAATTAAGCTTCACATATGTGAGAATTTACATACATATATATATATATATATATATATATATATATATATATATATATTATTGATTTCAGAGAGGAAAGGAGAGGGAGAGAGAGAGATAGAAACATCAATGATGACAGAGAATCATTGATCAGCTGCCTCCTGCATACCCCTTATTGGGGATTGAGCCTGCAATCTGGGCATGTGCCCTAGACTAGAATCGAACCTGGGACCCTTCGGTCCACAGGCCGACACTCTATCCACTGTGCCAGACCAGGTAGGGCCCCATATGTGAGAATTTTAATAGATAGATAAACAATATTTTTGTGGCAAAAGTAAAAGCAAGGCCCCAGCCAGATGGCTCAGTTGGTTGGACTATCATACTCTATCCCAAAAAGGTTGTGGGTTCAAGTAGTTATGAGTAGTTATGTAGGTTTTGGGTTTGATCTCCAGTAGGGTGTAGATAGGAGGCAACCTGATCGATGTTTCTCTCTCACTTTGATGTTTCTCTCTCTCTCTCTCTCTCTCTCTCTCTCTCTCTCTCTCTCTCTCTCTCTCTCCCCTACGCCCCCCTCCCCCTTTTCCTCTCTGTCTCTAAAATCAATAAACCTATCCTCGGGTGAGGATTAAAAATTAATCAAAAATAAAAGGGAGAACACATTCTCAGCTATGATCTGTCCACATAAGGTTTGAAAAGTGCATGCTCACCATCCCAGTGTTCTTAATCACATCAGGGTATCCTATATAATAAAAGGCTAATATGCAAATTGACCGAATGGTGGAAAGACCGGTCTCTATGACATGGACTGACCACCAGGGGGCAGATGCTCCTCTATCCCAGGCTCCTCTTGGTCACCGAGGAGCGTTATGTCCTACAGTGTGCGCCCAAACCCCATCGGCATGGGTGCTTCCCGACAGGGCGGGAGACTGGGTTCGGGGAGGGGAACCGTGCCCACAGTGCTGTTTCCGGAAAGGGATTTAATCTCCGCCTCTGAGCTCCCCGTGAGTGCCAAGCTCTAAGGACTCATGAGGGAGGCCAGGCTCGCTGCAGAGCCCCGTCTGGTGTGTGGGGATCTCGCGTGCCGTGTTTTGCAGGAATGCGCCCCCTTCCCAGGTTTAGATACTGGACGTGGCCCCTGAGGAGGGGAAGAGGGTCGTTTCCCCATCCGGCCCCATGACGGCTCTCCCTCGGCCCAGCCCTCGGAAGCACCGAACTCCGCCAGGAGCCGGCACACGGGACCTCTGATGGATGGAAACGTCCAGGACGCTGCCAGAGGGCCCCGCGGTTAAAATAAAATAAACACACAGGGTGCACGGGCCCGCTGCTCTTGGCCCACGGGTGCGTGAGGCAGGGCTCGTCCCACGGAATTGCAAAACCAGGGCGTGGTGGCGTCGTGGGGCGGCGGGCTACGTGTGCGGTCCGAGGGCTTCCATTGTCACGTTTCTGTCAGGAACAGAGCCACCCTTCTGTGAGGTGGCACCCCAATCTGCCCTACAAGCCGCCCGCTCTGCCAGAAGCTGGCGATTCCATCAGCACTGCTCCCAGGGGAGCCGTCCTTACCTGGCCTGGGCCCTGCCCTGCGCCCGTCGCCCCCTGACCTTTGCAGGAAGGCAGGCCCGGCCGGCCCTCGGCTGCCCTGCTCAGCACGTTGCCAGCCCGTCGGAGGCTTTCACGGGAAGCTGTGGCGCTGTGTCGATGCGACGATGAGACGTTATCAGATCCGAGCCGTCCCTTTGCCGCAGCGAGATAATTTCCGGAGGCAAGACACCTGGCCGGCCCCGAGCAGTGATTAATTCCCCGAGTTCTGGGGTGATCATCGCCCGGAGAGGAGGCTGGGGCTCGGGATGATCGATGGCGGGCGGGAAGGAGATGCCCACGGAGCTGTCCTACATCGTTGGCTCCTCTGATCCCTGGCACAGGCTCCGAGGGAGCCGCTGTGCCCCCGCCGGAATAGACAAAGCTGCCCCGGACTCTGCCCCCTGGGCCCCATCCCGGAGGGAGCTGAGGGCCAGGGCACCGGAGCCGCTGGCGCGGGGCAAGGTACCATGGGCTTTTCCTCCGTGTCTACAAATGTGACACGCATCTATTCATGTTCTGCATGCGTGCGCAGGCGTGGGTGTCACAGATGCCAGGACCTGCCACCAGGTGCCCCTCGGGGATAGAGGCACTCACTCCCCACCCAGCCCCCCACCCCAACCTGCAGGGAGGGCCGCTAACTGCTCACAGCTGCTCCTCTCTCTGGGGATTAGGGAAATGACGTATGGATTAAAGTAAACACTCCGAAAGCATTTTTGCTCCATCAGAGAGATTTAAGGGACGGGATGCTTGTACCCACCGAAGCAGGGAGGTGGGGGAGAGGAGACCCCTTTTGTGCTTCAATTAGCAAACAATAATTTGGATAATTGGAAGCAAATGTCCCTCCTTGTTTTGCACGCACCCGCAGTTCTCTGCCCAATGCTGTCCCCTGCAGGGGAGAAGACATCAAGTCAGGGGGAGCTGAGCTGACCACCGCAGTGGCCACGCTGCCCTGGGGGTCCCGCCGGGAGGGCGGTGGGGCCCAGAGGCCACCGGGTGCGGCCCCGTCCTCTCCCGGGGAGAGGCCGCCGGCCCCGGAGCGGTGTTTCCGAGCCGTCAGGCAGCGAGGACTCGCTATGAGCCTCTCTGATCTCCCCGGTGACTGGACATAAGCCCATGGACCCGATCCGGGTGAAGGGCTGACGTCGTTTTGCAGCGAGCCAACTGTTTTGAAAAAATTAAGTCTTAAACGAAAATCAATTGACAGCCTAAACCGGTGTGGCTCAGTGGATAGAGCGTCGGCCTGCGGGCTGAAAGGTCCCAGGTTTAATTCCGGTCAAAGGCACGTATGTACCTGGGTTGCAGGCACATCCCCAGTAGGGGGTGTGCAGGAGGCAGCTGATCGATGTTTCTCTCTCATCGATGTTTCTGACCATCTCTCTCCCTTCCTCTCTGTGAAAAAAACAATAATGTATATTAAAAAGAAATAGAAATCTCACCCGAGCTGGTTTGGCTCAGTGGATAGAGTGACCGCCTGCGGACCAAAGGGTCCCGGGTTCAGTTCCGGTCAAGGGCACGTAACTCAGCTGCACGCTCCTCCCCGGCCTGGACTCTGGTCGGGGCACATGCAAGAGACAAGCCATGGATGGTTTCTCTCACATCGATGTTTCTCTCTGACTCTCCCTCTCCCTTCCACTCTCTCTGAAAATCAATGGGAACATATCCTCGGGTGAGGATTTATTTTTTACATAAAAAAAGAAATAGAAATCTCCCTCTTTGAACAGCCTCCTTCCCTGAGTTAAAACCTGTTCCAACAGCAGCGGCGGGAAAGTGTGCCCATCCCGAGAGCAGCGGGGAGTCCCGGGGGTGCTGGGGGGCAGACAGCAATCTCAGGTCCCAGCTGCCACCCTGAGGGCAAGGCTGACTGCCCCCGCGCCCATCTCCAGAGCGAGCCGACGTGAGACGCAAACACAGGATTTGGAAGTGTAAACTGTTTATCGGTGCCCAGAAGGCCTATTCATCGCCCGGCCCGCCATTCAGCTGTGCGGTTCCTTCCTTCCTACTGGGCGGACACGGCTCTCTCCCATTTTCCCGGGGGCACTGGGAGTCCCCGCCGGTGGTAGGTGGGGTGTGGGCCGGGCTGGGCATCGCCTGCCCAGAAAGCGGGGCCGGTCAGGGCGGGGTGACCTCCCTCGGGCTGCCTGCCGTCCGTGTCTCCTGAGTCAGAATGAGCACCGGGGTCATTCTGTCCGACGCCGCGGCTCTGGGCCCGACAGCCGCCTCCCGGACCTGCATGGAGCTCAGAGCTCCCAGAACAAGAAACAGGGCCGTTAGTCCTGCTCCCCCAGAATTTCCAAGTCTTCCTGGCCCATGGGAAGGTGGCCACAGGGCTGGCTTTGACCAATGAAATGTGAGCAAATGTCGTATCCATCACTTCTGGCGGATGGTTTCAGGGCCAGAGAAGGACTCACCATGTTCCTCATATTTCTCTGCGTGGCAGAGAGAGAGAGAGAGAGAGAGAGAGAGAGAGAGCTATTCTCATCCCTGGTATAGATGACACCTCTGGTGTAATATAGTGCGAACAAGAAACAAGCTTTCATTGCTGCCTCTTGCACGCCCCCTCCTGGGGATGGAGCCCGCAACGTAGGCCTGTGCCCTGAACCAGGAATTGAACCGGTGACCTCTTGGTACGTGAGGTGATGCCCAACCAACTGAGCTGCACTGGCCAGAGCAGCTCCTCCCATTTCTGCATCCACACCCTGCTCTACGTAAGAGGTGACGTTGCTTCCGCCTCCCCTTTGGTTGGGACCCGCCATGGGACTTGCGTTGACCAGGGGATGCAGCCGAGGCGATGCCGGGCCGGTCTGCGCCTATTCCTTCACAGGCCTGCACCTTCTGCGTTCCTCCTTGCAGACACGGCCAGTTCGACCACCTTCAGGCTGGGTCCTCCCGCTCCCTGGAGCTGCCCCACGGGACCCGGGAGAAGAGGGGAGGAGCGGGGAGGAGCTACCCGGCTGGATGCGGCGAGGTGAGTGGTGGTGGCTGCTGTGGTGATGAGCGACTCTGCCTTGGAATCGTTGGTTACACGTGAAAGGACAGCTGAGACCGTGTGAATCTGATTGAGGAAGACTGTGGAAAGGACCAACTGCTTCCTTATGGCTATTTATGATGAAGGAAGGGGGCGGGGGGGGGGCGGGTATTTATGATGAAGGAAGGGGGCAGGGGGGTATTTATGATGAAGGAAGGGGACGGGGAGTGGGGGGGGCGTTAAAGAAGAAGGTAGTCCATTTTCGAGCAGAATTTAGAAAAAAATATATAGCATGCCTAGAAGAGTCTCTTCAGCTGGCATATATATATATATATATATATATATATATATATATATATATAATCAAATGAAGGAATGACTTCAGGGTACAAATCAGATCAAGGCATAGCCCTAAGCCCCAGGTTAAGGCCCCAGAAAGATTTAAAGCTATTTGAACGAAGCAAACTCTCTCATCGAGGCAAAACTAAGGAGCATGAGAACATTGTCCTGAAGTACGTCTCAGAGAGAATTACGGATATGGCTTTGGGGGCGTATAATAAAAGCCATCAATATTCATAGTTGACGCACAAGTTACTTGAGAGAATTGTATTGGTGACAGCACAATGGCTTGCATTGGGAACTGAACCCCTCAAAATGAAAAGAGGCTTTTGTCCCCCCTCTCCCCGCCCCCCCCCCCCCCACACACACACACATTTTCTATAACCAATAAACATGCTGAAAGACAAACTTGGCTACAAATATGAGTCCATTCTTAGGAAAAAGAAGGACCCCCTAGAGGGCAGAATGAGCAGCCAGGATAGCTGAAGTGAAAGCTGAGAAGAACATGGACCTAGGGACCCTCTTCTGGGGAGAAGAACTTGGTCAGGATCCGCGAATATTCCATGGGCCCCGTTGGGTTTAAGAATGGCTGTGGGCCTGGGAGAGCTGTGGGCCTCCCGTTTTCTTCTCTTGGGAGGGATGTCTCTAGGGCAGTTGTACCCTTCCCACGTCTCACCGCTGGACAGCGGGGACAGGAAGATAGGACACTTGTCCTCTTGGGTTACAGCTCTCCAAGGACCTTGTCTGCAACTGGACCTGACTTAAAGGGCCGTATCCTGGAACTCTCAGTGATGACGTCATGGATTTGTAATGGTGGAGGGATCACATGTTCCACGTGGGGGAGACGGGGATGTGTGGCTACACAAGGAGGATTGCGGTAGGTAGTCCTGGAGGTGGCTCTCATCCCGAATGCCTCTTAAAGAGCCACATCTCCCATCCCTTGAGCCTGGATGATCCTCTGACTTCCTTTGATCATCAGAAGGCGGCACCCAACACGCTGTCCAACTCTCCTGAGGGGAGACCCGCAGAGCCCTGGTACCTCCTGCTTCTCCTTCCAGAACACTCTTGCCATTGTTAGAGGAGGAGGCTCAGTCTAGACGACTGAGTGTGAAGAGTCATCACAGGGAAGAGAGCCAAGATGTCCTCTGCGACAGCTGGCACCAAGGTCCCATGACGGAGGCCGCTTTGGGTCCTCTAGCCCCCGTCAAGCCACCCCCCGCCGCCAACTCCACGTGAAGCAGAAATGAGCCATCTCTGCTGAGCGGAGACCCTCCCACGCTGCCGACCCACAGAATCCCGGGCAATCAGAAGCTGCTTTCAGCCGCCGTGCTTGGGGTGATTTGTTACACGGCAGCAGATAACTGAAGCAGGGCGTGTGTCCAGGTGCCGGCTCCGCGTAAGCCGGTGGAATTGCTTCCAATTCACCCCGAATCAAAGCTAAGCTTTCAGAAACGACATCTCGGAGCCCCACACCTCATCAGTAGCCCCGCTTCCCGGCAGGCCTGGAAGCAGCGCCGGCACGTGTGCCAAGAAAGCTCACCAGGGAGCCAGATGCTGCTACCAACAGCACTCCCGGTGCCAAGTTGATATCTTAACTTCTTTCGCGTCCAAGGAAAAAATGAGGAGCGGGGGACACGAGACGGGGAACATAAGACCGGGGCCCTCCCGTTTCTGAATCCCAAGGGGAGTTCCTTTTTACGGTGCTAATGTTGCTTTTTTGAGCCACCACTGCTGACCAACTGGTACGCGTCAGGCAGGTGATATTTCTATCTTTCATGGAAGGTTCTCTGGAAACCCCCACTTTCTCAGATGATACAGCTGAGACTTCTGGACATTCTGGGACCCAACAGAAGTCACTCAACAAGGAGGTGGGGGACCTGGAACAAGAACCCAGGTCCTTGTTCCAGGTCCCCCACCTCCTTGTTGAGTAACAGAAGTCACTCAACAAGGAGGTGGGGGACCTGGAACAAGAGTGTTCTGGAAGGAGAAGCAGGAGGTACTTGTTCTTGTTCCAGAACCCTCTGGCTTCAAAAGCACACGGTCCACCTTCCTGTGGTGTCGGATGTGTATACCGCCCTCATTCTGGCCGCACGATGCTCTGGAAACAGAACTATGATCTGCAGACTTGAAAGTTCAATGAACAGCAAGGTGTGGCTTGGGATGGCCATCAACCCGGATGAGAGCGAGGCCCAGTGAAGGCAGAATGCCAGCAGGAAGTGAGAGGAACATTTTTTAAAATATATTTTATTGATTTTTTTACAGAGAGGAAGGGAGAGGGATAGAGAGCTAGAAACATCGATGAAAGAGAAACATCGACCAGCTGCCTCCTGCACACCCCCTACCGGGGATGTGCCCGCAACCAATGTACATGCCCTTGACCGGAATCCAACCTGGGACCTTTCAGTCCGCAGACCAATGATGCTCTATCTACTGAGCCAAACCGGTTTCGGTGAGGGGACATTTTTAAGTGGAGAAGGAAGAGCAAGATTCATTTGGGGCTTAATTTTATCAGGCATAGTACAGGGAGGTAGGAACGTCTGTCCTGTTTCACAGATGAGGAATCTGAAGTTCCAAGAAGCTAAGGAACTCACCCAGCGAATGGCCACTCGGTGAACGGCTGACAAGTTCAAATCCACGTGTCCCCAGCGCCCAAATGCATTTCTTTCCCCCCACGGGGCCCAGCTGGCCATCGAACACTGTTTCCATGACTGGCTTGAGTTGAGTATCCTGACTCATAGGCAGAGATCATGTTTCTCTGGCCTCATTTCTAGAAGGCGTGGTCCTCAATGCTCTAAGGTAGTGGTCAGCAAACGCATCAGTCCACAGAGCCAAATACCAACAGCACAACGATGGAAATTTCTTTGGAGAGCCACATTTTTTAAGCTTAAACTTCTTCTAACGCCACTTCTTCAACATAGACTCGCCCAGGCCATGGTATTTGGTGGAAGAGCCACGCTCCAGGGGCCAAAGAGCCACATGTGGCTTGCGAGCTGCAGTTTGCTGACCACGGCTCTAAGAAACTGTGTCTATCCCACCAGCCTCTTGAATCAGTGGGTGAAACCGGTAGGTAAATTAGCTCGGAGAAATGAACGTGTGATCCTATAACCCGGAAGGGGGTGCCAGGTCTGACACCCAGGCGTCTTTCTTTGTCTCTTTCTAGCTTCCATCTCTCCTCATAGTTCCTTCGTTTAGTCATTGCTTTGACAGTATTTGTCAGCCACGTACCTGATCTCAGGGCCAATCCAGTTATTCCGGACGCATTCAGGAGCCACACAAAGTTCCCGCCCCCATGCGTTCTATGTCCAAGTCAAGGACACCTGCCCCCCGTAGCTTTCTTTCAAACACACCTTTTCCTCCAGTTGGAAACAGCCCCAAGATCGCCGGGAGAAGCAGGGAAGTGCCATCCTCCCCAGGCGGGCCTCCTTCCTCCGTTTCTTGAAACCGAAACAGATCCTTTTCTGAGCTGAAGCCTCAATGTGTAATGACTTTTTCACCCACCGCCTCCCCACCAGGGGTCAAGCTGTGGTTCAGGACTGTCTGGAGCCGCCTGACTAAGGAGCCCTCTGCCCTCAGCCCCACCCCCTGGCTGCCCTCAGCATCCCCCTCCCTCAGAACCCCGCTGGGCAGCCAGCCCCCAAGGGTGGACTTCAAAGGAAGCGCTGGGACGTACCCTCCCCCGTACGGATGGCGGGAAACGCGCCCCAAGTCGTGGCCAGGCGGCGTGGCTTACGTGAAAGCAACCCCGACGGGCGGCTTCGTCATCCAGGCCCATTCATGGCGGCGCCGAGCCACCCTTCTCCCACTGCGACCCCCTTCGGGGGAAGGACCCCTGGGCCCACGTCCGCTCGGGCCCCCCGGGGCCTTGAGGTTGCTGATGGCTGCGGTCACGTCGTCATCCGAGATGAGCCATCGCGTCTTGTTTTGATAATTCCCTCCAAGGAGTAGTGGGTGGGCGGGCGGGCGGGCGAGCCATGAAATTACCGGTCAGCCCTGGTATCGTTGGCAGGAGCTCGGAAAGGTCACGGAGGAGTCACCCACCCTCACAGAGGACGCGGCCAACAAAAACAGTCGTTGTGAGGAGGGAAAATACCGATTGTTGTCTTGTCAAACGGGGCAGCCGGCATTGTGTTCCCCTGAACACCCAGTGGCTTCCACCAATTTTGTCTCCCCTTGGGCGGGAGCCGCGGGTCTTCCCCTCGATGGCATCCTCCCAATGACACACGGGGGCCCCGGGGAGGGCGCGTCCACCCAGATATCTGTGCCTCGCGCGGCCCGTGTGCGTCATTTGCGTCCAAGATGGCTCATTATTGTCGGCTCCGACCACATCCTGCAAGACGAAAACAGCCAGGGGACCTTTGACCAAACACCAGGGGTGGGGGTGGGGGGGAAGCGGGGGGGTTGGCAGGAGACTGGGGGGCTGGCAGCCAGTCAGAGACGGGGCCGGCGTGGCGGGCGTTTTGAGGAACAAGCCCGTGTCCTGTAATTGCCACCTCGCCCGGGCTAAGCGGCGTCCCCTGGAGAGGACTGTAAGTAACTTATAATAGAAGTTTTATTAGCGGCAGTAATCTTTTTATGATAATGAGAGTAATCTGCAGCCCATAAACCCCGGAGATATGTAGTTCTACCCTTTGTCCGGGCAGAGTGTTTTCTCCCCGCGACGGAAACACTGAGCACGGCAAAGGCGGCTTTTATGGCCGCTGTCGGCTCTCACGCTGGCCTCCTGATGAACGCTCTTCGCTACTTTGGCCGTAAACTTTTGATGACAAACTCAAAATGTGTGTGTCGGGGGTGGGGGGAGTCAAAAGGCAGCAGAAGCATCCCCAGAGTCAGCCAGTCCCATGTCCTCCCATCCTCCCCTGCTCCCTCTCCTCTGCCCAGAGCCCAGAGGTTTCCCCAAGGGCATGTACCTTGGTTGCAGGCACATCCCCAGTGGGGGGTGTACAGGAGGCAGCTGGTTGATGTTTCTCTCTCATCGACGTTTCTAGCTTTCTATCCCTCTTCCTTCCTCTCTGTAAAAATCAATAAAATATATTTAAATAATAATAATAATAATAATAATAATAATAATAATAATAGTTTCGGGTTAAGGTAGCACTTTTCTGCCTGAGTCTTTGGACAAAGGATACTCCTTAACAGGGGGCCCTGTGGTCGTATAAATGGGGATGCTGAACGTCCTGTCTTGAAGACTCACAGGCATATGAGGCCCAAAGGGCACTGGGAAGTCCTGCCATGAAGGGACCTGTCTAACTTCCTCCAAACCTGCAGTTCTCCGCTGGGTTTGGTTTGGGGCCCATGGTCCATGGAGCATCATTGAAACTCTGAGAAGCTAGCATTCCACCCAGTGAACTTCACTACACAACGCACTGTTATGGCGTCCTCAGGGGTCCCAGGTGGAAAGCATGTGTCAGAGCACCGTACTTGCAAACCCTATCTGAGGACGGACCTTGGGAATTTGAATCAAGAGACGTGATTTATAGATTTGTCTGTTTCTAATGATCAAGAATTGGGGTGCTTGCGTGCGTGCGTGCGTGTGTGTGTGTGTGCGTGTACTTAAGCTCTACTGTCTTTCCAGAAATTCCTGGTGATTTTTTAAATGATTTTTTTTTCATCAAAAGGGTTCATGTTTATGCTACTCTTCAATAATTCAGCCCCAAGAAACAGTTTTGCCCTTCATAGGGAGGGAGTTATCAGTGGCCGTGGGACAGAACAGGGGAAGGAAAGCAGTTCAGATCCTGCCTTAGCTCCATTATTCCACTTGGAAATGCAGTACGGCCTTGCAACAAATCCCCAAGTTCACCGCCGCCCCCGACCCCCCAAAACTTGATTGTTTAATCAACTGGAAGTCAACTAATTAGAGTTCTCAATTAACCAGAAACTTGTCCCTTCACTCTTCATTGGAGAGGAAAGGAAAGATAAATGACAAGTTAATAAGCTAATAATAGTCATTTAAAAACAAATGGGAAAATAGTTTCCATAAGAGTGACAAAGATATTATCTTTAAATGAATAAATAAGCCATAAAAATCAATAAAAAGTATCAAGTTAATAGAAACTATAAGCAAAGCATAGGAATAAATTAGGTAGAAAGAATGCAAATTGGCCAATAAACATAAAAAGTCATTCTGGTATAAAAAAATGCAAATTAAAATTATAAAGCCAAATATTTTACTTGGCAAATGGATAAAGATGAAAGTATCCTATAAGCTTGTCAGGGAACCCGACATAAAAATATTTCTGCCACTGACCCCCCCTGGTACTGCCACGTCTAGGGATTTACCTTTATAAAAAATCATAGAAGCGAATATAGATTTTTGTAAAGATATATTTATTATACTGCTATTTATAATATTGAATGGAAAAAAAAAGTTATCCTAATTGCAGAGAAAAGCTCTGGGAATACCACAGTACTCATAGCGGAATATTATGATGATTATGAAATGATAATCTCAAAGCACTGTTAATGACAAAAGAAAATTCTCATGATTAATAAGGCAAATTTCAAGATGTAAAACTACATTTATACTATTACAATATTTTCAATTAAGTAAATATATAAGAGGGTCAGAAAGAAAAAGAAAGGAAAGATAAAAATAATTTTAAAAAAAGGAAACATAACCAAAAATGTTACCAGTGGTTGTTTCTAGGTTGTCATTTTGTAACTAGAGGCCCAGTGCACAAAAATCATGCTTACCACCGGACTGGACAGGGGGAGGGGCCACGGGCGGTTGGCCAGTTGGTCCTGACCCCCTGGTCGAACTCCTGGTAGAGGGGGGGGCAATTTGCAAATTAGGCTTTTATTATATAGGATTTTTACTTTTATTTTTTTATTTTCCAGCATGAGTGGCTTTTATAATCAGAAAAAAAGAAAGAAAAACAATAAACGTTAGGAACAAAAAAATCAAAGAAGACTGTTTCCAATCACTGCTGACTCAGGTCGGCTCTCCCTCCCTCGCACACACCCAACCCCTTGCGTGAACACTGACGCTCATTCGGAATGGCAGCGCAGACGCCAGTGAGCGCCCCAGTCACTGAGAAAGCATTAGCTGGATTTACCACCCCGAACTGCCCGAGGCAGGGACGTGGAGCCGCACATCTTGGAAAGATTTTTAGCAATAAGATTCCAAACCCAAGGACATATTGGCTAGCCTTCATTAAACCAAAATAACCATATTAACCACAGGAGCACATTAACAGAAAAGCCTGAGCAGGTGAGATTCTACTGCATAAATTGTCCAATTATCAGCCACTCTGTCTGATACCACTGCCCTTTTATTATTTATTATTATTATTATTATTATTAAACACAGAAAACTAAAACCTGGCTATATAACTCAGTTCTAGAACATTCCCTCCACTCTCTCCTGTAGCAGATATTGCTTTGTATCTACCAAATCCCATATTTTCCCCCCTCCTGGGCACACAGGGAGACTGCATCATTTCCCAGGCTTCTCTGCAGTTGGGGACAGCCATGCACTGAGTGTTGGTCCAAGGAAGGTGATTGGGGGGTGGGAGGTGAGGTGGAGGCGGGGGGCAGTGATTCACACCATTCTCAGGCCTGGCTCATCACGCCTTTCCAGGTACATCAGCTCCACTCACCCTTGGTCCCCCCGTGTGCTGGATGCATGAAGAAAATCCAGTGGAGGAGGGAAGGGGAGCCATTAGATAGAAGGAGACTAAGTCCTTGATTGGCTGCAGGACACACACACACACACACAGACACACACACACAGCAGGTCTTTTTTGGCCTGGGTCATAAACTAGAAACAAATCATTGTTTTATGTCCCTGGACTTGTGTGTTACCGCAGTTAGCTTACCCAGTGAACACATCCCCTTACCCCAAACCCGAGAGGATGACTACATAGAGTAGGGGTGTCGAACTCAATCAGAGAAGGGGCCAAAATCTAAAATCCAGCCTAAATCGCGGGCCGAATGGTTTACTGAACAGTCATAAACTGACAATGTCATAAACTGACAGCGGAGTGCAGTGATGACAGCGCGGTGCGGGCCACATTGCAAGGCCTGGCGGGCTGGATTTGGCCTGCAGGCCTTGTGTTTGACACATGTGACATAGAGGCATGTCAAATAGACAAAAGCTTTAGAGATTGGCGGCTCAGATTTCCATCCTGGTTCCACCACTTACTAGCTATTGGGCCTCGAGCAAGTTCACTCTCTCCGCTCAGTTACCTTCTCTGCACACCGAGGGCCAGACAGGACCCCGCTCAGGGTGCTGCCGTGGAGTATGAACGGACGCGTGTAATTTAGCGCACAGAGCAGGTCCTGCGAGAGGGCACAGGATTCACACAAGGGGCTTCTCTCTCTCCTGTGAACAAGAGCCAACATGGAAACTGCTTTTGTCAAAGAAAAACTGAACTTCACAATCTGGAAGCAAAGAGAGGGGCCCCTGATGGCTGGGAAGTGTCCACAGAGTTCCGAGAGAAAGAACACGCGGCCCAAGTCTGCTCTGGCCAACTTTTGGCTCCTCCGTGTGCCAAGGGGAGGTGCCAGAGCAGCCAATGCCCAGACTTGGGCATTTCTGTGCCTCCTCCTGGTATGGGGCCTCGTACTGGCTCTCCTGAGCTCAGCGTGTGAGCAGTCTAAGGGCTCACCTTCCTGCCCCCGCCCCCGTCCTCCACGGGATAAATCACCTCTGAGTGACAGCAGACTAACTCTCTTCCTCGCCCAACTCGGAAAGTTCTCGTGACCCGGGCAGTCTCACGGACGAGGGACCCACCCGAGGCTCCGTTGGCCATCACTCATTTGTGTAGGTGAGACGGAAGCTCAGGAAGCCAGATCCCATCTTCAGAAGCTTATCTTCATGGTTTCCATTTTACTGAATCTCATTCTGCTAATTCCTCGAGGCTCCAGGCTCGCGATTAGCCGTAATGGGCTCTTTATTGGTTTACCCCTAATGAATGTATGAATGGATAGCTACTTTTTGCTTTAAGACACAAGCATTCCCACCTCCAGAAGGCCATAGGATGGAGCCCTTACAAACAAGGCTCGGATACAGGAGACCTATATGATCCTAAAGTTGACGGGGCGGCCCCAGCCGGGTTGGCTCAGTGGATAGAGCATCAGCCTGCAGACTGAAGGATCCCAGGTTCGATTCCTGTCAAGAGCACATGCAGGCTCCTCCCCAGCCCTGGTGAGGGCACATGCAGAAGGCAACCAATCGATGTGTCTCTCTCATTGATATTTCTCTCTCTGTCTCTCCCCCTCCCACTCTCTCTAAAAAAAAAAAAAAAAAAAAAAAAAAATCAATGGAAAAATACCCTTGGGTGAAGATTAAAAAATAAACTAAAAAGTAAAGTTGGCAGGGCAAAGGGATATATATATATATATATATATATATATATATATATATATATTTGATTTTTTTACAGAAAGGAAGGGAGGGAGATAGAGAGCTAGAAACATCGATGAGAGAGAAACATCGACCAGCTGCCTCCTGCACAACCCCTACCGGGGATGTGCCCGCAACCAAGGTACAAGGTACATGCCCTTGACCGGAATCGAACCTGGGACCTTTCAGTCCGCAGGCTGACGCTCTATCCACTGAGCCAAATCGGTTTTGGCAAAAGGGGGGTGTTTTTATGCAGCGATGATCCAACCCCGGGCTCCCCTGGCTATGTACACAGGCACGGCACCGCTCCGGTGGGCAGGGAGGGCGCAGGACCACGTCAGCACAGAGCCAAGGCCCCTCCCCAGAGGGGACGCCGCGGGGACCCTCAGCCTCGGCGCCCCAGCGGCGCACGGAAACCAGGACGGCAGGATGCCGGGCCGCCCGTGAGCCACGCCGGAGCCGAGCAGGCATCCCGCTCACCGGGAAAGCATCGTTTCCAAGAGGCCTGGCGTGGGGCTGAGCCTCCGCCTGCAAGGCCCGGCCCGCTCCCCCTGCCACGATCCATTAGTCCCCGGCCGCTGACAGCCCCTCAGATCACCCCCGCCCCACAAAGCAGGGCGTCGCTCCGGTCCCCTTCGCGAAAACACAGATAAAGAGCGGTGTTTCTTCTCCTCTAATGAGGCGAGCGCGGATGGAAGTCAATAGAACAATTCATTAACAAATCTAATGAAATCCCCGGGGCCGCCTGCCCGGCCGCGCCCAGCCTCCCCGGGCGGCGGGTCCATATGGTGAGGGTCAGATTGGGGGACACCCCCTCCCCATGTCCTCCTCCCACCCCCCCCCCCCGGCCCATTCACCGCCCGCATATGGCAGCGAAGGTCACTGTTATCAAACAGCGTCTCCGCACACACAACGGCATTTCCATCTGGCCCCTGGAAACCGCCGGCCGCTCTCTGCCGGGCCAGCTTCCCACGGCTGTCTTTGTGCTGCCTGGGCTGGCAGCAGGGGAAAGGGGGTGTGCGGGTTACCCCGCCGCCATCGGCCCTGCTTTTGTGCGTCCGTCCGAGGCCGGGGGAGCCGGCCTCCCTCTCTCTCCCCCTGTCTCTCGGGCACAAATGCTCGTGTCAGTCTATTAGGACGTGAGCGACGTACTGATGGCGGCCCGGCCTCTAAGCCCCTTTGAAACGGTGCTGACCCGCGGGCCAGAGTGCGGCGGCGGGGAAGGGCCCTCTCAAGGCCCTTTCAAACCCACTTCAATAAAGGGCCTGCCTGGCTTCAAGTGGCCCCTTCGCCCCAGCCCCTCGGAGGGGCCCACCGCGATTGTCATGGATATGACACGAGGTAACGGGAACAGGCGGGCGGAGACAGGGCCCCCCGCTCACGGCCCCACGGGGGCTTTCTCCCCGAGCCGGGCCCCGGCATGCTGACAGCCCAGTAAATAGGCTGTTTAACCCTTTGAACGTGAATAAAGAGGGTGTAGACAAATACTTTCTGATGGAGTTTGTGCATGTAATGGGCCGGCTACACAGACACACACACACACTCACACACACACACACACACACACACTCACACACACACACTCACACACACTCTCAGGGAGGCTGGGGGATGGAGGGGTGGGGAAGGGGCCGGCTGAGGACCGTGGGCAGCTTCCTGCTTGTGCTGCAGGCAGAAGTCTCCATAGGATTTTTTTTTTAATATAGTTTATTGATTTTTTTACAGATGGGAAGAGAGAGGGACAGAGAGTTAGAAACACGGATGAGAGAGAGTCATCCATCAGCTGCCTCGTGCACGCCCCCTCCTGGGGACGTGCCCGCAACCAAGGTACATGCCCTTGACCGGAATCGAACCTGGGACCTTTCAGTCTGCAGGCCAACGCTCTATCCACTGAGCCAAACCGGTTTCTGCAGATGATTTTTTTTTTTTTTTAATGAATTGCCAGAGTGAGGCAGGGGTCAGGGAGACCAGACCTCGGCGTGTCAGCATCCGGGGCTCCAAAAAGTCTGGGAGCGGTCCCAGAGGCCCTTGTTCCCTGACATCTTCACGGCCTTCACCTGCCCCCTGGCTGAGATGGGGGGCGGGGGGGGGGGGGGGGGGACCTCTGTAGACTGACAGGGACAGACACCCTGCTAGGCCATAGACCTGCTGTCTCTCTCTCACCTGGCTGGCCACACTGCAAGGTAGAAGCCGTGAACCCCATTTTGCAGATGGGGAAACTGAGGCACGGAGTGGTGAAGCCGACTGCAAGAGGTTCACGGTCGGTGAGTGATGCAAGGGGGCGCAGAACATTCTCACACCTCGAACTACCCCCCCAGACCTGGTCTTTCCAGTTATCGAAATGGGAACACTCCTGCCGGCCGGCCCATTGTGTTCATACATGTGGCAATGCAGCCTCTCTCTCTCTCTCTCTCTCTCTCTCTCTCTCTCTCTCTCTCTCTCTCCCCCCCCTCCCTCCTCTTCTCTCTCTCTCTCTCTCCCCTCCCCCTCCCCCCTCCCCGCCGCGTGTGTGTTAGATTTTGTGTAAAAATACATTCCTTTTGATCCAAGAAGCCAAAATAAGCCGGGTAACAAAAACTCTGCAGACTGCCTCCAATTTCAGAAGCTGTTTCGGTTCCTTCCCTCCACCCCCCCCCTTCATTGTCTGGGGGGAGGGGGGAGCCCTCTCCTCGGCCGGCGCTGCTGGCAGGGGGCTGATCACGGCTCACGCTGCCATTCCCGGAGCCCGCTCATGAAAATGCATGCCCGCTCGCCCCTCGGTCACGGCCATGTCCCCCTCGCTGTGGATGTCAGAGGCACCACGGGGCAAGGCTGACACCGCTGACACGTGTGGCACCGACACAGACGAGGTGGTTCTCCGAGAATGTCCGGCCCGAGTCCAGCCGGGGGAGCGAGGACCCGGCCATGGTCAGCCCCGTGGTCAGCCCCGTGGTCAGCCCCAGCCCCGTGGTCAGCCCCGGCCCCGTGGTCAGCCCCATGGTCAGCCCCGGCCCCATGGTCAGCCCGAGCCCCGTGGTCAGCCCCGGCCCCATGGTCATCCCCATGGTCATCCCCGGCCCCGTGGTCAGCCCCGTGGTCAGCCCCGGCCCCGTGGTCTGCCCAGTGGTCGGCCCCGTGGTCGGCCCCGTGGGTCAGCCCCAGCCCCGTGGTTGGCCCCGTGGTCAGCCCCAGCCGCGTGGTCAGCCCTGCACGTGGTCAGCCCCGTGGTCAGCTCCGACCCCATGGTCGGCCCGGTGGTCAGCCCCGTGGTGGGCCCCGTGGTCGTCCCCGGTCCCGTGGTCGGCCCCGTGGTCAGCTCCGGCCCCGTGGTCAGCCCCGTGGTCAGCCCCATGGTCAGCCCTGGCCCCATGGTCAGCCCCATGGTCAGCCCCGTGGTGGGCTCCGTGGTCGTCCCTGGTCCCATGGTCAGCCCCATGGTCAGCCCCGGCCCCGTGGTCGGCCCCGTGGTCAGCCCAGCCCTGTGGTTGGCCCCGTGGTCAGCCCCGGCCCCGTGGTCAGGCCCGGCCCTGTGGTCAGTGCAGAGATAAAAGGGAAGACGTCTGCTCGTGTGGTGCCCCCCGTGGTCCAGTGAGCCCTGCTCCTGTGGGTCTCCGTCTCTGCACCTCAAGACTGGAAAGTTCTCGGGCCCATTGCCACGCCCTGTGCCCGGAGGGTGGTGTCACCATGTCAGCTACCGTGTGTGTCCTCAGCACCACGTCTGGCCCGCCACGTACAGCCCCCGTAAATGCCCACATCAGACGTGAGAGGAGAGCCCAGTGCCGTTCGGTGAGGAAAGGGGGCTGAACCCCAGAGCGGGGAGGCGGCGAGGCCCGATAAACCGCCGTCCACCGGAAGTGCGTCCCACCGCCTCACCTCGCTCAGAGGAGTGCCACGGACCAGCAATTGCATGCCGGGCCGGTGTTGCTCAGTGGTTTGAGCGATGACCTACAAACCAGGAGGTCACCCTGTGATTCCGGGTCAGGGCACATGCCTAGGTTGCAGGCTCCATCCCCAGTGTGGGGTGTGCAGGAAGCAGCTGATCCATGATTCTCTCTCCTCATTGATGTTTCTCTCTCTCCTCATTGATGTTTCTCTCTCTCTCTCTCTCTCTCCCCCCCCTTCCTCTCTGTAATCAATGAAAACATTTTTTTTTTAAATCAGCCATCGCTCGTTATCCACATTTTGAAGGAGGCGAGGGTTGGACCTGAGAGCTGTGCTGGTTCCCACTGGGAACCTCGGGCTCCCTCAGCTCCCCGTTCCCACCCTGTTCATCTCTGCTGCCCCCTGCAGTCCCTCCTGACCCCAGGGGCTTCTGTCTAAGGCGAGATGAACCCAGGCTCAGAAGCGTCTCCTCTCGGCGTGTGTCTCACCGCTGAGACCGGAAGGAGCATCTCCCATCGCCTCGCTGGCCGGCCCGCACCCGGGCAGCCGGGGTGCAGCCGATCCACGGCCGGCGGCGGAGGAGGAGGAGCCTTCAGACAACACTGACCACTCACACACCGCCTGCCCGAGCGCTGCGCCAGGACACATTATCAGGTGAAGGCCTCTCCCGCCCATGCTGGTTGCCAAAACATGTAAAACTCCGGGGAAGAGCCAGGGCGTCCCAATGAGCTTCAGGCCACCAGGGACCCGACGGGAGGGGTGCAGCCTGAGGGTGCCAGGGCCCAGGAGGGCAGCCCCAGCCTGTGCCCGGTGCCGGGAGGAGCGAGGCAGGACGGGGGGAGACCATGGGTGTGGGGAGGGGGTTCGGAAAGATGGAAAAGGGGGTGGCGGCGGCGGCTCAGAACATTCCGGATGAGCCCGGCTGGCCCTCTGATGGAGGACGGGCTCGATGCCTCCCGAAGGCTTCATTATGGCAACTGGGCACTAGGTTTCCCGACCACGTCCTCGCCCTCTCCGAAGAGGAGAAAGGAACAGCGCTGTGTGGACGGGGGTGCCTGTGTGTGCGGGCACACGTGTGTGTGTGTGTGTGTGTGTGTGCACGTTTGTGTGCTCGCGTGTGTGTGCTCGAGTGTGTGTGTGCTCGTGTGTGTGTGTGTGTGTGCCCCTCGCGCCCAAACCTTTCACGAGGAATCAGGATTGAAATCTCTAAGAAAATATGGCCGGCAGAAGTGACATGCCGTATTTATTTTCCCAACGGAAATGCAAACAGTGGCGGGCGGCGATGAAAATATTTAGAGAACAAACTGACCCGACCCAGTTAAATGCTGCGAGCGAGGCCTGCCTCCCAAGGAGGGGCGGGCGCTGGCGGGCTCCGGGCAGACAGATGTGATGGCGTGGGCCACATGTACCTCCTAACTGGCCCCCTTCCGGGCCCTCCAGCCCATCACAGCGCCCGCCGGCCCAGGGCGCCCCGGGCTGACACGGCCCCTGAGGACCCGATCCGGTCCAGACCCCTGTCCGCAGCTTCCCCTGGTGCCCGAGAGGCGGGCCTCGGGCTGTTTCTGTTTCCTGTGTCTCCCTGGCGGGAGTCAGATTCCTATCAGCCAGTCGAGGTGCCTCAACTCCCTTCCCACCGCCCTGGGTCAGGCTGGGCCCAGGGGGACGCCCCTCACATGCCCCCCAACCCCAGCCATCTCCGATGTCTCAGCTGGGGCCCGACCAGAAACCCCCTCGCACCCCGTGTCAGCGAAGGATGCTGACCTGGGCCGTTGGGAGGGAAGGCGCAGTGGCTGGCATGGATATGGACACAGACTTCACCAGTGGTTTTTTATTTTATTTATTAAATATATTTCATTGATTTTCCACAGAGAGGAAGGGAGAGGGATAGAGAGTTAGAAACATCGATGAGGGAGAAACATCCATCAGCTGCCTCCTACACACCCCCACCGGGGATGTGCCTGCCACCAAGGTACATGCCCTTGACCGGAATCGAACCTGGGACCTTTCAGTCCGCAGGCCGATGCTCTATCCACTGAGCCAAACCACTTAGAGCTATGCAGCCTTCTTTTATATGTTTTACTCACAAATACAGATCTCAAATGTTTTGTGTTACGCTTACTGTAAAAGTTGTTTGTCGTCCTTATTGAAAATGAGATTTAACTTCTTTGTGTGTGTGTGTGTGTGTGTTTTTTTAAATATATTTTTATTGATTTTTTTACAGAGAGGAAAGGAGCAGGATAGAGAGCTAGAAACATCGATGGGAGAGAAACATTGACCAGCTGCCTCCTGCACACCCCCCTACTGGGGATGTTGCCCGCAACCAAGGTACATGCCCTTGACCCGAATCGAACCCGGGACCCTCCAGTCCGCAGGCCGACGCTCTATCCACTGAGCCACACCGGCCTTGGTGGATCACATTGTCTTTAAAGCGCGGTGGCTGGCATGGACAGGGACGCAGGCTTTGCCAGCATTTTAATAAGAAAACAAAACGCAGGGAAAGGCGCCGGCTTGGCCGGGGGGATCATTAAGAGGCCACCGGGGAGGCCGGAGGCAGGCACCCACCGCCCTGGAGGACGGAAACTCCTCCTGACGGCTGGTGACGGGGAGACGTGACGGA